>NC_045130.1:1829952-2134944 GCF_007655135.1 Punica granatum
CATCTATTCCTGAATGCACACCTGTAGCAGAAACTGGCAATCCAGAAAGCCTTTGCGAGTCTCAAGCAGCAGAAATGGGAGTCACTCTTGACGGCAGTAGTACTATGGAACTGACTGTAAATCTCATGGATGTGACAAGCAAAGGTGACAGTTCTGCTGAAGCCGCAATTACTCCTGAAAGACCTGCAATTTCGACCCCACAAGAAAAATGTGAAATGGAATCCAAAGTATCAGGTAATCAATTTACTCTTTTTGCTTCTATGAGATTCCATTGGTCTTTAATAAAATAATATATGACAAATGGCCCAGGTTGGCGTGGCCTAAAGCAACAGCTAAAAGCCTAAAAGTTGTTTTTGCAGAAGGATTCCATGAGGGAATTTCTAATGCCTAGTCCCTTGTCTGTGCTTTGAGTTGCATAAATTTTATCATTTCTTTCATTTATTTTGTTCTGACCAGTCGACTTTCTCTGTAGGTGATGCATCAAAACCTCTTGAAAGCACTGTAGTCTCGGCAGGTCGCCTACCTGAAGGTCAACTAATGTCAAAGGAACCTGAAGATGGACGAGATTGTCATAATTCTGATCAAACAAATTCTGACACTCGGGTTACTAGTGGAACTAGTAGTCTTTCTGTGAGTGGAAAGGAGAAAGGAGGTTCTGAGATCCCCAGAGTTCAGGATGTTGGAATCATTGGATCTGAAGAGAGCAGTGGCAAAGGTGGGCCAGGTGTTCCGGGTCCAAAACAAAATGATGCTCCGAAAGCTGAGAAGAGCTCCGCTGTTAAGGTAGTTGCTCAAGCTTCCAAGATATGGTGTACCTTTTTATACTCTTGAAAATTTTATTATAATTTCAGCAAACTTTCTCACTCGGCAAAGTTGCATATTTATTATTTGTTCAGTGTTTGTTGACGATTTTATCATTCTGCACGCCCTCGCTTGTGGATAACTATTATTGAAATTTGATAGGGTTTTAGCAGGGTTAGTCATAGTTACTTAACATCTCATGCTTACGTTTTGGTTTTTGTTCACTGTTTTGTGATGAAGATTGTGGAGGCACCTCCTCCAACGGCTGCACCAGTCCAGACAGCATCTCGAGTTCAGCGTAGTGGAAAGCGAGGAAGTCCTCAAACTGCCGATAAAGAAAATAAAAGTTCTAAAGGTACTCCAGATCGTAAACCTAGGAGAGCATCCACTAAGTCAGCAGGGAGGGAAAGTGCAAAGAAGGGAAACTCGGTGAAAGAAGCACGTCCTTTGGAACAGTCGGAACTGGTGGTCAAATCAATCAATGTGTCCTTAGGTCCTCCTGGGATGTATCAGCTTGTTCAGCCAAAGGAGATCCTACACCATGGACAGATAGAAGGCCTTGGTACCAAACCCTTTGGTGCTCTTACGACTCCTCCATCTAGTCTGCCTGATTTGAACTCTTCAGCTTTCCCTTCTGTGGTTTTTCAGCAACCTTTCAACGATATGCAACAAGTGCAGCTGCGTGCACAGATCCTTGTCTATGGATCTTTAATGTGAGCCTCGTTTTGTGTAGATTTTCACACATATGTATTTGTATCATAATGGTGTGGTCATGTGGTTTAAATTCTAGCTTTTCATGGGTCTCCTATGAATGGGTTTGGCATGCTTTCCTTAATCTTGGGTCCTTGTTTGTCGTTTTGTGCCTAGATCTAAGGCGTGTTCCTCTATATCAGGCTAATTTTATGTTATGAATCTATTGCTGCAGTTCAAGGTTAGTTCCAGAGGAGTTGCACATGGTATCAGCATTTGGGGGACCTGGTTAGTCTTTCAGTTAGTTCTTTAGTATCAATTTAACCTTGCATGATCAAATAAAATGGTGTGCACATATTTATGGAGGTTTTTTATTTTTACTGTCGCAGATGGTGGTCGAAGCTTGTGGGAGAAGGCGTGGCAGACATGTAAAGCTAGAACGAGGGTACAAACACCTCATCAGATCAATCTTGAGACCCCAACTTCGTCTCGATCAGGTGCCTCTTCTTGACATAGGCTGTTAGTTTACTATCTAACTATACGTGCCTCTAATTTGGGCATTCACATTGAATTATACAGGAGACTTGGCTTCTGATCCAGCATCTAAGCAGAGTAAGGTAACTCCATCACCTGCTGCCCGTGCTAGTACAAGTGGAACACCTACACCTAGCATAAATCCAATGATACCTCTTTCATCACCCCTCTGGAGTCTTCCTACACCTTCGCTTGATGCTCTGCAATCCAGTGGCTTGCCTCGAGGTGTTGTTGTGGATTACCAGCCTGCGTTTCCCAAATTGGCGCCACATCAAACTCAACCAATACTAAGTTATGTTGGGCAAAATACCAGTTGGATGTCTCAGACACCTTTTCGTGGTCCTTGGGCTGCTGCTCCACAGAATCCTGCACTCAACACGAGTATTCGCTTTCCATCCGTGGCCACTGAATCTGTTCAGTTAACTCCAGTAAGGGAGTCATCTTTGGCATTTTCTTCTGGCATGAAACATACTCCTCCTGGTCCTTCAGCACAAGGAGGGGGTCCTCCTGGTGCTACTGTGGGGGTCTCTCCTGCCGTTGACTTGGCAAAGGTGATAATGCAATCTGATCAATCTGGTGATCCAAAGTCAAAGAAACGAAAGAAAGGTCCACCATCTGAGGATCGAAGCAGGATCAATTTGCAATCTCAATCACACGCTGAGAAGTTATTAATTCCTGCTGCGACTAGCATTCCTTCTGCATCTGTTACTGCTACAACCCCTGCTAGTTTTCAATCTAAAGGCACCACACTGGAATTCAATGCGGTAGTGTCTCCTACACCCTCCACAGCTCTTGACAAAGAAGCAGATCAGGGTAAAAAGAAGCCTGTGTTATCAGAGGAGGCCATTGGTAAAGTGAAGGAAGCGATGCAGCAAGCTGAGAATGCAGCTGCTCTTGCAGCCTCTGCAGTTAGTCATAGCGAAGAAGTATGGAATGAGTTGGATAAGAAGAATATATCTGGCTCAGTATCAGCATCGGAAGCTAAACTTGCTTCTGCAGCTGTTGCAATAGCAGCTGCTGCTGCTGTTGCAAAAGCTGCAGCTGCGGCTGCCAATGTCGCATCAAATGCTGCTTTGCAGGCAAAAGCAATGGCTGATGAAGCATTAAGCAGTGATCCTGATCCAAGTGAAGGCAATTCACGGGGTGTTATTTGGTCAAACAGTTCGAGTTCAATCATCTTTGCTGCTAAGGAGGCTGCTAGAAGAAGGGTTGAAGCCGCTTCAGCTGCAGCATTACGAGCTGAAAATCTGGACATAGTTGTGAAAGCTGCTGAGTTGGCCGCAGAAGCCATATCACAGGCTGGAAAAGTTGTTACAATGGGCGACCCTTTGTCTTTGAGTAAACTAGCTGAAGCTGGTCCGGAGGGCTTCTGGAAATTGCCTCAATTCTCTTCAGAACAAGCATCTATGGTACGTGATGCTAATGTGGAGCAAGCAAATAATGAGAATCTTGTAGCAGGTTCCATTGGCTTGAAGAAAAGCTCTGAGGGACCAGCAGATAATTGTGCAGCTCATTCTAATCAGCATGTGCCGTCAAATGTATCTAAAGATATTCTCAGGAATCCTATGGAAGATCAGGTGAGGTTGATAGTTGGCCTCTCAGGTTCTGTTTCCCCTGGTGATAAAGATCGGATGGGCGAAAAGTTAGCTAACACGTCTGATGCTACCGAGATTACTGGTGTAAATCCTGAATCTCAATCTGGATTGAGATCTCAGGACATTGGAGTACAGGGAGAGTCCAACAAGGCTGCAGGTGCCAAAAAAGACTATGGCATTCAGGAGGGATCCCGCGTGGAGGTATCATTTGGGGCTTCTTCTGTAGCATGCAAATGAGGATATTTTTCTTTGTTTCTGACGTGGGGAATGAGAGATGTAGTGGCAGCATGCCTTGAAAAGATGGGGCTTGAAAGTTCTCTCTTGTTGAGTGTCCGGCTTATGTTGCTTTCTTGTTCATGGCTAGGTTTTCAAAGATGAAGATGGATATAAAGGGGCATGGTTTGCGGCTGATGTAATGAGCTTGAAGGATGGGAAAGCCTCTGTGTGTTACACTGAGCTTCCATCAATTGAAGGTAAAGAAACCTATCAGTACTCTGAAGGAGGTGGAGATGCTTAAAAATCTTTGAACAATTGGTTTTAGTTGATTCCAAATCATTATGAAGAAATTTTGCCATCATGCACTTTTGCAGACTTAGTGGCATCTCATGATCATGCTGATGGATAGTGAGGCATAGATTTGGCCCCTAATGCATTGAATAGAGATCTCCTGAGTATTCAGTTCAGGATTGAAAAAAGAATGGAGTTGAAAATTGATGTTGTTCTTTTTTGTTGTCAAAATGATCATGCCTAGTATCTAGATATCGTCAAGGTTTTTTATAGTGTAAATAATGAACTTCATTCATTGATTTTCTTTTTAAATTTATTATGTTCTCAGGCTCAGGGAAGCTACAGGAGTGGGTGGATCTCGAAGGTGCAGGAGATAAGGCACCAAGAATACGTATTCCCCATCCTATGACAGCTGTTCAACTTGATGGATCAAAAAAGAGACGTAGAGCAGCGATGGGGTCTTTCACATGTTCTGTTGGAGACAAAGTTGATGCTTGGATCGAAGACAGGTAAGCAGTTAACTTGTTCATTACCCTCTCATTAGGATGCTAATTTTAATTGCTGGAAGAAATGGTCTAATGTTTTTGAGACAGCAAAGTTGCACACATAGGTATGGAATCCTAGTAATTCCAAGCAGTGAAGAATTATTTAGATTGTTTGGTTTGATCCTTAGAGTCAGCTCTTGGATCAGAGATGAAATTTACATAACAAAAAATAGAAGAAAATTCTTAAGTTATTATGGAACCATGTGGTTCTCTTTATTCTCTCCTATACAGGAGCCTGTCACTTAAATAATATGTTTACAAAAGTAATTGCACAAAAACATTATTTTTACTGCAGTGACAAGACAACTGAAATAATAGGCAAGATCTCGCAGACACTTACTGAGACCCAAAAAAAAAAAAAGGCTTGTTAGAGTGCTGAAGTTGTGATTTTGGTAGAGATGAATCTTTCTGCATCCTCTGCTTGAATATTTTTGACAAAATTCTCTCACTTCTACATTTTTGACCTTCTGCGCTCTTCTTGACTTGCCGCTTGCTATATCTTTACCTTTATTGATTTTTGCTCTGTAAATTGGTTCTCAGCTGGTGGGAAGGAGTTGTGACTGAGAAGAAAGATGAAACTTCTGTGATGGTTCAGTTACCCGGTATTGCCCATTCCTCTGTTATATCATTTCCTCTGATTTGCACCACTGCCCTGCTAAAAATTCTGAGCATCAATCTTTGTATGCAGTTCTTGGAGAAACCTCAGTCGTCAGAACCTGGCATCTTCGGCCTTCTCTCATTTGGATGGATGGGAAATGGATTGAATGGTCGAGCACGAGAGAGGATGATCGCTCCCATCACGAGGTGCTTTCCCCTGTTCTGCCTTGTTATTCAGCTCTGTTTCTGATATTTTTCTGAGGTTGCTTATGGAGCTGATTGTGGGCCCATAAGTACTCCACAAGCCTATTGCTTGCGCAAGTTTAGGCCTCTTTGTGGAACCCCTTTGGGTGTCCACTCTGGGTTGGATAAGAGGGCGGGCTTGCGAACCTGAGACATGTTGCCACTCCACACTCCTATAATCTATCCACCAACCTCTGGAAGTTCTCGTTGTAACTTCGCTCGTCTTTTTTTGTGTTTTTTATGAAATAATTCTAAAATGTGCTATGCAGGGTGACACGCCAAAGGAAAAGCGAGCTAAGCTGGGGAGTTCAGGAAGGCAAGCAAAAGGGAAGGGTAAAGCATTGAAGACTGTCGAGGTTCAGGACTCTGACAAAACTGATGGTTCAAAATTGTTGGATCTTTCTGTTAAAGAAAAAGTTTTTAACATTGGAAAAAGCAACAAGGATGAGGGCAAGCCTGACCCTCCTAGAACCATCCGTTCTGGCTTAAGAAAGCAAGGCCCAGGAGTAATTTTTGGAGTCCCAAAGCCCGGAAAAAAGAGGAAGTTCATGGAGGTTAGCAAACATTATGTTGAGGACCAAAGCAATAACAAGGCCGAAGTAAGTGACTCAGTCAAACTTGCGAACTACTTGATGCCTCGAGGAAGTGGACCTCGTGGGCTGAAAAATGCTCCTAGAACTGATGTGAGGGGAAAAGAGAAGGGAAAAGAAGACACTGAATCAAAGACAAAGGTTCCTGCAACAGTAAGATCACGAGGTCTCTCTGGAAGAACGGTTTCTCAAAGAAATGGTTCGAAAATTTCTGTTTCTGCCCCTGGTGATACCTCAGTCACCGATCGCGGCGGGAAGATTAAGGATCCTTCGGGTCATGTTGGAAAGCACAATTCCATGGGAGCTGGATCATTTTCCAGCAGCGAGGCAGCAACCGGGGGCTCATTCTCTTTTTCCTCTCAAGCTCCTTCAGATGTCACCACTTCTAGGAAAATCTCTGCTCCTAAATCTGATTCTATGAATAAAGAGAAACCTGCTTCTACCAGTGGAAGATTGGCCAGGATCGAGGAGGACAAGAGTGTGAACAGTAATTCAGAGGCTGAGCCTCGGAGATCGAATCGTCGAATACAACCTACATCGAGAGTAAGTCCTGCATCCCATTACACTCACGCTGATCATCCAGTTCATTTGATTAGAGCTCACTTGGAATGGCAAATAGCAAGTTCTTTTAACATAAACTACTCACTGTTTCTCTGCTTGTGGTAGCTCTTGGAGGGTTTGCAGAGTTCGTTGATCATCTCAAAAGGTCCATCCAGTACGCATGACAAAGGCCATAGAAGTGCTCGCAGTGGTGCCAAGGGTGAGACACTATCCGACTAGGCGATCCTATTATTATTCTCCAGTTGAGCCATTTGTTGTTTCAAATTATGAAAATTTTTAAGGGTACGATTCTGGCAGGGAATAATTAAATCACTGATGAGGCCTTGGCTTGGTGTTAGACGAAGCTGTGTATTTATGAGGGGTAGAGACAGAGCTGGGAATGGTACATTCTTTGCTTTCCCTGGAGCACCGTGAAATTCTCTCGAAGTCAGTTTAGATGTGGATACTGATTTTCAGTTTAGCGCCTTCTCTTAATATTTTGACTTTTGCAGCTGCTGTTTCTTGAAAGGTTTCTAGTACTCTGTTAGTGGTAGGGCTGTATATGGCAAACTTCTCCTGTAAGTTGGGGCTTCGAATGAATTGTAGAAATGACTTCCATGGATGATCGGTCGGTCGGTCGGTCATATTCTGATTGCCTTTATTATTTATAAGCTTTGATAGAAAGGTCCAGTGTCAATAATGGAGCCTGACGAGCCCCGGCATCCGTATCGCTCAATGATCTTTCTAGGTGTAGGCTACCACGGGCTAGTATTTATTTTGGTAAAAAGTAAATGACAGGGCCTCTGTAAGCTAACAGCATGGATGGACCAGGCTAGGCCTAAGGCTTGTCCCAAGAGTTCCACATAATTTAATCGGGTCCTGACAGCTGGGTGTTCGGCCCAGAATGTATCACGGGTCGGGCTTCATTACGATCCAGATCAAATCGGCGGCACTCATGGGCTTGCTTTGGAAAGGGCCAATCATGCGATGATCTGGGCCTTGACAATGGGAGTCCAGCCAACGATATACTTACTACGCCGACGGTCATGGGCCTCCTTCGCAATTTAGGAGAGCCCATGTAATTAATGGGTTAGGCCAAGGAAGGCCGGTCTTCCCCGGCGGTGGTGCCGTGACTAAGCCCAACCGAAGCTTTAGCGTAAACTAAGCAACCGCAGGTCCTGGGCTATTACATGATGAGTAAGTTCGCGCGATGATTCCCAAGGGCTGTCAGTGCTCCGAAATTTCTAAAACGATTGGGTATTTACCATTACCATATATGCCTGGCCTTATTCCAAAATAGGTAATTACATCCAAACAGTATCTCAAACATGGGAATCGTGATATGGTGTAAAAAATCAACCAACAAACGAGAGAGAGAGAGGAGCACAAAACACAAAAATGACTCTTAACGTGGCACATAAACAAATGAAAGAAGTTTGGGAGACAAGTTTTCTGTCATGGCTATATATGTTATAAAAGCTATGAACCTAAAAACTAAGTATGCACACTTTGATCAGCAAATTTCCTCAACCAACTATTCACATCACCAAATTTCAGTCATTCGAAAGCAGACTTACACAGAGCAGATTAAGAGCAGAAACCATCTTTTGATCTGGGCTTCAACTCGGTTATGACTTGCCTCTGACGGGGTGAATTCATGGGTTAGGTCAGAAAATTCGGAACCTGAAAAAGTTTTGACAGGCAAGACCCATCACGAGATAAAAAAGACGAGTGCATGCGGGGTCCTTTCATCCAATTTGCTTTTCCTCCCTGTGCTGTCTTTGTAAGATTTCCTTTCAGCGTATCCTGTTGATTGTTGGTTCTAAGAGTCCATTCGAGCTTTTGCATTACTGCCCAGGCCTGCTGGTCCAGAGCCACCACCAGTGGTTCCATTATTGTTTCCATCATCATCGTTATTATCCCCGTCGTCATCGCTTGCTGTTTTTTCACAGATACATGGGTAGGGGTACTCGTGGAATTCACCTCGTCCAGGTCTGATCTCATCTGGCTCCCCCATGAATCCTCTCTGAGCAGACTTCACCTTCTTGGAAAATGTATCCCAGTCCATCTGATCCCTTGTCATAAACAGAGAACTCAGCCTCTTGGCATTTGGCCTTATGGTCCGCTTATGTCCCATGTACCTCCTGCAACGACAATTTTATACGGCTTAACCTGGTGGTCTGAATAACTAGAACAGATATTCAAATAAGGAAATATATCAGGAGCCAAGATGATCCTACCAATGATACAAATTATCAAATTAAAAAACAGTTTTCTAAACAATCGGTTAGAAAATTCCTTTAAGGAAATAAACTTATCAATTTTTTTCCAATTTAAAATATCAAGAGAGCGTGCAGATATGTCCCGAGATAATTCATCTATCCCAAAAAAGATTCACGATAAAGGTTCTATCATGTAACTCCTTTTCCCTGCAGTGGTATAAACTGTCCGTGGGGGAATGTCTTGACTTCCAAAATTTAAGTTACTTAAATTCTTTTGGTTGTTAACTGATGAAGGCTGACCGTTCAGCATGATCTAGGAGGTGCAGTGAAAGAAAATTGTTGTCCATGTCTACAGAAGATGTATGACTGAAAAAATGACTTCTCCGTAGCAGTTGAACCACTTTAATACTATCATAACCCAAGTTTGAGATCTCACCTTCGACCTGCAAGGATTTTGGCCATGTTCCCATTGTTGTTAGTGACAAATACATCACTCTCATCACAAACTATGTAATCAAGTGCTGCCAGCCTGGATGAAAATGGCAGATAAGGTCTCAGCTCCTCATTAGCAAGCATCTCCTTTGTATAGAAGTTTGGGAAGAGTTCTCTCAGAGGCTGCAGAGTGGCTTCCCCGCCATAAATTTCTCCTGACGCAACATACAGGTGCGTGTCATTTGAAAAGCCAAGAGCTCGCAGCATCAGACCCACCTCATATGGAGTGAGAGGACACTTTCCTCGTTTTCGCTCTCCCTCGGGACTTAAATCCTGAAAGGACATTAAAGAATAATGTGCAAAGTTAAAAATCAGCACCCTATGACATAAGATATCGGGCACTCAGGTTCATGGCACGCACTTAGTGCTTGCTAAGAAAGGCATATGGTGTATATATTGTAGAAAAATACAACTCAGATATGTCAAAATGAGAAGGAATGACATCCTTTCACGGTGGGGGGTGAGGAAGAAAGAGAATGACGTCCCGCTGATTGCAATAGATGTATAGATAAGCCATCATTATCACAAGTGGAAAGAGACTGCAATCTTACAGGTAAAGTGGCCCATCGTTTCCTTATTTCACCAAGCTCGTATCTTTCCTTATCACCTCCACCAAAGTAACATCCGGAAAATGCCAGCATATCAGGTTCGAATCTACAAGAGAAATAAAATCTTTGGCCTCAAACAAGAATTTCATGATGTTCAAGGCTACTTTTTCAACTTTTAAGTACTCGGGCCAAACCTTAAGTGGACTGCAATATAACGCTTAGCCATTTTGTGCATCTTCGACACAAGGCTTTGGCCAAGTTCTTCTATTGGTTTGGTAAATCTTAAAGCATGATAATTGACTCTACATCGCAACTTTTGTAGTTCATCATCAAGATCATTTGCGAGTCTGTAATCAAATTTTGTCAGCTGCACAACCTGCAAAAATTTCAGAAAGTTAACTCCTGACTGCTTTCAAAACATCCAATTTTATCCCCTCCATCACTACAGTTCACTAAAATGTTGGAACTACAAATTTATGTCCCAAAAAAACGCAACCCTCTGTGATGGGATGGTGACTGGTTATATTATTTGGAAGTTTAACTAGTGAGAGTAGTTGCCTTACACTTCTTCTCAAGAGTATTGGAAGAACTTGCTCCAAATAATATTCAGGCTCTGATTTTCTTGGGACACGCATGGTATAAGGTGGTTTCTCCATTGATCTCATGAACTTATCAGGAACTCTTTTCACAATTGTAACATCTTTTGCCAGGGAAGAAATGAACCAGTCAACATCAAATACGTCCACAAAATCACTGCAAGACAAAGGGAAGATGTCTCTGGATCAAAACATAAAAAAGTGGAAATGTTTATATATATATATATATGAAGGGCTTCGGTAACTGTGCTTTTTCAGGTATGGCCAAAACAAGAGTACAGTTGATAGTGTCAAACTGTCAATTACCTATCATCCTTCCAATATGAGTGATGATCCAACTCGGGCACCACGAGTGTAGCATTGAGGATTCGGGCAACAACGACAGCATCCGTTATCTGCATGAGGAGCAATATTTTATAACTTCCAACACTAATATCCAATTTAGGCATAAAGAACTCTGTTGCTGAACTTGAAACATGCAGCAAAGAACCAAAAATACTCCAAGATCATCTAAAATATGCTGAAAATTAGGATAGAGAAGTGAAATTGAACATGATGCCAAAAATTCATGACAGTTATTTCCACTGATGCAATCTAAAGGATCTCTTTTAGATGAAGAAGGAGATCATATAGCGAAAATGCAGTCTGAAAATAAACTAAATAGTCAATTGAAGCTTTTTTATCAGAAGATAGTAAGATAAGTTATTTAAGCATAAAGAAGAACTTCAGCAAAAGAAAGAAGAACCTGCAGGACCTCCACCGAAAAATTAATTGAAAAAGGGACAGTTCAGGCTAGGGAGACATGCGAGACAAGAGAAGAAACAGATTGATATCTATTAGACTAATCATTCTGATGCAATTAAAGCATCATCCCCACGATTATGTTTTTTTTCAAATTGTTACTATTCTTGGTTATTCAGAAGTGCATCCATGCAAGTCTTGCAAGCATTCATTTGTATAGAAACTTACCCCAGTTCTCTGCTGGTTAAGTCCTCCACTAGCTGCTATAAGCAGATAGCCATTTGATGATTGCTCGGGTGTAGCAGCTGAATACAAATGATCAGTGTGAGGGACTCTCGACATCATTAAGATATGGTTCTAGATGAATGAAACTACAATGATAGTTCTCATTAGGCATTAGTTACTACTTTTTCTCACTTTTAGACCAGTGAAAAGTACAAAGACGACAAATCTCATATTTCCTATGTGAATATCAGTAAAACAAGGTATGAACCGCGATCTCGGAGGAGAAGATTGCCAGCACAATACATTTGATTGATACACAGCGGATATTAACCATCTGACAAAAACTCCTAGCATCTCCTACTATAAAACAGCTTTTACAAGAGACGAAAAGGAAGAAAGGAAGAAAAGAAGAATATGAATTCAAAAAGACGCATTAGAAGGTGGTGAACCAAATATACATGGGAATTCAAGATCAAGAGCACCAAGAAGTGATCTCAAGTAATCTAAAGTAAGGTCATAATCTCTTCAAAGAATAGGAACCCAGCAAAAGAAATGCCCAATGCTGGATCTGATAAAGTACAAAGCAACTGCATTATTGCAGCACATGGGCAGTAATGCAGTAGATAGCATAATATTTGGTGTAATGGAAGTACTCTTTACTGAGTGGTGTTCAAAGTTAATTGACAAAAGAGGAAGCTGAAACTGTGGTGAGTGAAAAATAGAAAAGGGGAAAGGTTCTGCCTTAAATCCTTAGCCAGCCAAATTTCCAACAGGCAACAGAACACAACGAAAATGACTTACAAGAAAAATGGCTGCCTCTTCCACTGCATTCGTAATAGTATTTTGAATATCTTGACTTCCAAATATCAATTGGCCGGCGGCGACTTCCTTCCTACAGGTTCACGCACCAATTAATTGAAAGCCCAAAATGTTCAACCATGAAACTCACACTGGGACAACGACAATAGCAATAATACAAGCAAATACAACAAACCAATGCAAAGACCGACAAATGATATTTCAGATCTTCACCAAAATGGCATTTTTTGATGCAGCTTCTTTTGTCTCAAAAGACATTCTTAAAACGTAAGAGGAGAGACGACAGTAGCGTTCCCACTAATCAATGATTGTTACTAAACACACTGACACTATAGAGCAAATGAGATGAAATCACTGCCACCTGCGAGATACTCGTGAGAAAAGAGGAAAGGTAACGAACCAGCTTCGAGTAGAAGCTCCTCTGCACCAGTTGCTGAGAATACCACTCAAGATCAGAGACCACGTGCCCAGTGAGCAGCGAAATCAAACCTAAAGCGAACAGCATAAAGCCACAGACGAACGACAACGAGATCTTCCTCTTGTGAGAACAGGAGCCCGTCGTCGAAGATGATCTCCCAAGCATCTGCTTGCCGTTGGCATTGCTGATTCCATTGCTGTGGTAGTTATGGGTCTTGTTGTGCTGTAACAAAGCCTGGTTCGCCGTCAACAAGCTGAATCTCCACGGCTTCGCCACGCCCATCACAGTCCAATCTCGCCTCCAATTTCATATCACTAACGATCGGGACGCAATTCTTCCATTCGCTGCTCTGCCTACCACCGATGCCACTTCTCGAGCAGGAACCAATCGGAACCTCAAACCCTAAGAAGGTTCTCAACACCGCGTTATTCAATTCAAAAGTAATGCAAGAGATCCTACTTCGTGAGCTGAAGACGCAATCGTCCCACCACAAGCTCTCTGTGCCGGCAACAGGCGGCGAACAAGCACTCCGCAGCGGAGACAACGCGAATGCTGCTGCTGCTACTGCTTCGGATCAATGGAGGAGTGTGTTAGGGCATGGAGAGAGGAGAGGAGAGGAGACGGTTTTGGATTTGGTCCGGAGTAAGGAAGGAAGGAAGGAAGCTCTGCGATCGGCGAGAGAGATCCCCAATGCACTGTGAAGAGTGTGAGAGTATATTAATGGCGGATTCGGGGAAATTTTCGATGGAGAGAGCAGTCTGGGAGGAGAGTGTGATGATGATGATGTGGAAGTTCCGTTCTGGTAATAATATTACATTACATAGCGCTTTTGAGGAATGGAGAAGACGAGAGAGAGCGAACGGCTCCGCCTCTCCGGCATTCAAGGAACGGAGGAAGAGAGTAACTAACTGGACGTGGACCTGACGGCATCGGAGCTGCACGCATGACGCCGTTTGTGACGGCGTCTGTGCTGCCCGAGGGTAGAATCGGGATTTCAGGCTCCAGTCGACATAGCGGTCGGGTGGGGCCTTTTATTATTGTGCAACACCAGGCCAACACGTTGAACGGTCAACGCAGGCCCTTTTTGTTCAAGTTTTCGCGTATTTCCTTTTCTCTCTCTCTCTCTCTCTCTCTCTTTTTTTGGATTAATCATATTAATTCTTTTCTTGAGGGGAAAAAAGAGGAAGATCTCCTGACGTCGCCACAAAATAATAATGTCGAATATAAAACATTAATTAGGTTAGATGTTTGGTTGATTGCAATCAATCTAGAACGGTATTGACCTTATCATTGCATTATCAATGATGTTGGGTGCATATAACCTTTGTAAAGCGGTCAACGTACAAGTTAACACATAAACTTACTTGGATTCATTGGATTCGCAGTATGTTCATAAACTCAGAGAGAATAAGCATTCTGTTAAGAAACAAAATATAAGAAGTTATTTTTTTTTATATCATTTATCATACGATGATAAGATATTAAGAGAAAATTAATTTGATGAATATATTAAAAAAATGTTGGCATCTTGATATAAAGAGCAAACAATTCTTTTCCTCCATCTATTACTACTATATTAGAGAAAAATGCAGTGCTATTTAAATTTGTAATTAGTATATTATCAATTAATTACAAGCTACTAGAAAATTCCCCGTCATATATATGAAACATATCATAATTGATACATGAGGATAGTGAATATATCAGTCATAAATACCTTTTATATTGTTTAAATACAAATTTAAATTCGGTTTTCAGGAGGAAAAGAATGAATAAGAAAGTAAAAAATGAATGAAAGTGAAAATGAGAGATGGCATTTTTTAGATATATTTTTCATTTTTTGAACTTTTCAAAAAATAGAAAATAATAAAAGAATGTGCTCATAATAAAGTTAAATTGAAGGGGAAAAAAGTAGTTATAACATGAAATAGGTTCTTTTCAATAAACCCATAATTTCGTGTGAAACTTCTTTGTATAAATTTTTATCTCAATATTTATTATAATGTCGATTCATATTAATTTAACAAAATCATTTCATGCATACTGTCACCTTAAAATTTACGAATAACAGCAAGTGTGATTAGATTTAGAATTTACCGAAAGCACTTCCATCCAAAATAAAGTCAACGCCTGACGGAAATTAATATATCAACAGATTAAGAATATCTCAATATGTGTCCCTATTGATTTACACGTTCTATTAATTAGTAGCAAAGCTAGAACCTAAGTTTAATATAATAATTCGGGTAGATAATAATTTCAATAATTTTGATATATGAGCAAAGGCAGAGGCTATCAATCACCACCACACGACAGTGAAAGGCAAAAGTTATAGAGAATTACAACATGTGGGTCGTGTCAACAAAAGAAAAATGTAATTCGACATTGTTCGTTTCATTATTCATTCTCTTTTGCTTTCCTTTCCCCTGGAAGATCTTTCTGATAAGATTAATTCTATTTGCCTGTCGGCACATTTCGATCTATATATATGTGACCGACTTACCTATTCTCTAAATTCATGCGATACTGATAATTTATAAATCGCTTTATGTATCGGTGAAGTACAAACATATCGCCTGATGAGAAGCTTTTCTTTTAGGTGAATAAAAGTACTCAAATATTTTGGTTATGCTTAAATCACATCCTAATCTGAAATCCTATATATATGTGTGAGTGTGCAATAAATTTAGTTTTGCTTAAGCATCACGAGCTTAGGCACATGATCCGATATTATTATTATTATTATTATTATTATTATAGCTTAATATATGGATTAATGAAGCTAATCGATCAAGCTCGACCACGCATGCAGTATAAATTATCAGCCTATTTTTTGTAACACACACTTAGCCTAGTAATTCTTTTATTGAAGTCAAACATTAAATTAAAGCACTCCCAAAATCATCAATATACATAACACATGTCATGCAGTTAATTGAAGACTCAACTTGCTAATTGTTTATTAGGCAGAACTTATAAAAAAAATTGAGGAGGGAGTTAAGTTGTATGCATCATGGAAGCTGGAATTTCGAATTACGGGAGAATAACATACGATCTCACTTAGCAAAACAATTGAATTAGGTCGAATCAGTGAATTATGGACAGCCACCATATGTTTTATCTCCTCATTTCTCAGATTTTAAAGCATAAAGTTATATTGCAACTTTTTGATACTCGTTTTTCATTCTTCATACAGTTAGTTGGGACCGAAGGTGGTTACAGTTTTACGAGGGTGACAATCAAGCATGGTGATTTATTATTATTATTATATATGTGTGTTTTTTAATTAGATAAAAAGAGAACAAAAGATGTAAGAGAATATCAACATATAGAAGATAATATTAAATATCAAGCGAATGAAAGTGGACCGTTTATTGTATATTTTCGTAATTCGAAATCCCTATAAAAAGAAATTGTGAAAATTTTTGCTATAAAAATTTGTAAGAATATTGACGGATAAAATCTTTTTGGTCAACTCGATAAATAAAAATTACTTGTAAAATTTCATAATATAAACAACAATATGCATCAGTAGTAAAAGTCGAAACAAACTAATTCATGTTTAGATATCATGTACACATAAATAATGCAAATAAATCTCATCTTCAGAATAAACAAGTGAAAAGTTAATTATTATTATATAATATGAAAAGCAAAGAAGTAGAGAAACAAAATCACTTACTTATTATTAAGAGACATTTTAGAGAAAGAGAAAGTACGTGTATAATGCCACACTCTTGAGGTTTATATAGTATTTTTGTTTAATTCTTTTTAATACTATTTATTGAATTTTATTTAGTCGGAACCAAAAAAAGTAACCAAAACTTTTTAGTTTATGAAATATTAAACATTGTCTTCTAATTGTATAAGAATCTTTAATTGTAAGAACATGATAGTTTTTACTATATTTAGTACGGATAAATAAGTTTTCGACTACACATGACTTCTACTTTCAATGTTTTTTTTTTAAAAGGAGCTAATTGAAAGGTTCCTTTTTGTTTAGAAAGCATAGAAAATTGCATTTAATCAGTAAAAAAGGAAAATATAAGAGACAAATTTAACAGTCAAAGGTACAAAGGTTTGCACTATATGTAACCCTAATTTAAATGAATTTAATAATTCAATCTTATTTCGTAAGGTGAAAGTTAAGTTAATTAGCTTATATATATATATATATATATATGTAGATGAACTAATTAATTTGGTTTTTGATAAACTTTTATTGATGTGAATTAATCATATATTTATTTACAGTAATGACCCCATGTGTTGCCTTGTATTCAATTATATATATATATATAGAGAGAGAGAGAGAGAGATGAATAGATAGATGGATGGATGATTAGTAGTTTTTAATGTATACTAGTGTTGTGCGTAACATGGGTTGATTTTCATATATCAATTAGCGTGTTATTTTAATTAATCATATTTAGAAATTTAATTTTTTTTATTTATAAAAATAATATTTTTCATTGTTAAATGCAATTTGAAACAATAATTTCAATAAAATAGAGTAATTTTTGTATAAAAATTAGAGTAATTTTCAATTATAATTAGAGTAAGTTTTAAAATTCAATAATAATTTTGCAACTAATTGCGTCAAATATTGCACATGTTCATTTTAAATATATATATATATATAGTATTTAAAATATTATAATGTTAGATATATAAGTTATAACATGATGATTAATTTTGTATATAAAATGCAAATATTATTCTAATAATATTGAAAATGTCTAATACAATTTTATTCATAAATTTAATTTCTTAATAATATATGTTTCTTTCGGTAAAATTTTAAAATTTTCATTAATTTTTAATGATTAATTTTTTCTTACTTTTGATTTTAAAAAAGGTATTGTAATTTTTTCTTACTATTTCGATATTTTCAAGTTATATTATTTTTTTATAATTTTAAAATAACGTTTATCATTTTATACTTTTTTAAATGTATTAATTAAGTAAAGCATATCTATCGTTCTTCACATTAATTTTACTATTATATAGATTCATAAATGGAAGAGGAAGAATTGACCTGAGTCCAAATATAAGCTTTCTCTGCGATTAACACGATATTCGACTGGAGGCCCATCGAAATGAGGTGGGGACCACATCGAAAGAATTAAGCTTAAACTTTAGTTTGGACATAAATGGTGGATGTTGAATTTTGTTGTTCGTACTGACCAATGACAAATGAAAAGCCCTGCTCTCTTTGTGTTAAGCCTTCGTGTTCCTTCCTTTCTAATATCTCTTGAAATACGTGTGCGCCATAGAGGGTATTTTTCAATTTGATTCGAGTGAAAATAGATATGATCTCTTCGATTTCGGTCTACCATTGATGTCCTTCTCCTTCGGAAGTCGAGACGGCTTGCTCTCTTCATTTCGTTCTTCTAATTTTTCTTTTTTTGATTTTTTTTCATTTTTAAAATTATTTTACGAATTTAAAAGTTAATAAATTAATAAGAAATTAACTTGTGTTCGGAAAATGACCGGAAAAGTAATAAGGAGTGTACTTTACTTCGTTTTAAATAGGTGAGGGGGCATCTTGTAAGATATCAAAGGTCGAAAAACGATCTGTCACTGGCTCAAAGGTTAGGGAGTAAAGCGCATTTTACTCTTATTACCTTATAAAATTGCCCAGTTAATTAACGGGATAGCTGATCAAAGCCATCGTAAAGATGTATAAGAAGCGATACGCAGTGTCTTTCTCGGCTCGTATAAATTGATTGAAAACATACGTCATCTTTATCATCAAGTTTCTTTTAATTAAATCATAAATAACTGCCCTAAAGTATTAATCCAACTGCCGGGAAGAGTTCTATAACAAACAAATAATAAAGGCTGCTGATTTTTTAGATTAAGTCCCTTAGTAGCCGCCCTTTGCGAAGCCATCTCTTTCAGTCTTTCTTCCTTTATTACATTTCAAAGCAGAAGAAAGTGACTGCTTTTTATTTAAAAAAAAATATTTTCTTTTCTTTTGGGTGGGTAAGATGGCGTAAGGCTAAGAATAATCAAAGGATAAATAATTAAGAAAAACTGCTAATTGAGGTCGAGAGTGTAGGTCACTGCACCGCGATTGTTTTCACTCAGTTTTTTGTATTAGGCAGTGGTTTAATTAATCAATTGCTTGACATACATAGTTTATTTAACACTTCTTTTTGTTGGGTTGAAAATGATAATTCTTTGGCTAAATTGGATTGATTTATTTATATGATTAAGTTAGCGTATGAAGTAATGCCTTGAAAGTGATTTTACAGAATAATATATAAGCACTAGCTGTTCCGGTAGGCAGGAATTTGCAAAGCCTCTCCTGCAAATGTTAATCACATAACAAATCAAACTGCTCTAGCTATTCTCTAATTTAGTAAATGATTGCCACTTTCCTTATTATTTGTTTAGATTTAGATAATATATCATGATGATAAATCAACGCAAATGGAGCTCCAGAACGACATTTGGTCCATCTGGAGCTCCTGAACTTAAACGTTGAATATATCAAGTGAATTTCCCAGAAAAATTTGGACCAGCTTCTTATGGTCCACATCTTCCTATGTGGTCAGAAGCAAAATCAAACATATTTTTCAGTAGCATATATAACTTCTGGGTTTTGTGTTGCGTACCTAAAAAGTGCTGAATCCCTGATCATCGGAAGCCATCTTATTATATATGTACTCTAAAAATCATAACCACCATGCTCCCTCTTTCACAACAAATCTCCTCGTTCTTCATCTTCCTTTCGATCATACTATGCCTCCCGTATTGCTTCCCTGCCCGAAAGGTCCGCGACCCTGAAGGCAAGGTGAAGAATATTGAGATCGACAGCGCAAACTTGCAGCGGCACAGCTTTTCCAGGCTCACCCATGCAGGCCAGGGTAGCCGCATAAGCGGCATGTCGGAGCTCAAGAGATACTTCCACCGGTTCGGCTATCTACCTCCCCAGTCGGGGTCTAACTTCACTGATGAGTTTGATGCGGAGCTCGAGTCTGCAGTCGCCACATACCAGATGAGGCTGGGGCTGCAGATCACTAGGCAGCTTGACCCGGATACTGTCTTGTCCCTCATGTCCCCGAGGTGCGGGATGAAGGACAAGTTCCCCTCCTCTGTCCATAAGAAGCTGTTCCATGTTACCCGGCACTACACTTTTTTTCAGGGCATGCCAAGGTGGGAACGTCCCCAACCGGTGAGACTCACCTACGGGTTCTCCCCGTACCATGTGATTGACAAGCTCAGCCTGGACGATGTACGAGCGGCCTTCGACCGGGCCTTTGAAAGGTGGGCCCAGGTGATTCCGGTGGAATTCGAAGAATCGCTGGATTATGAAACCGCAGATGTGAGGATTGCATTCTATTTGGGGGACCACGGGGATGGCGAACCCTTTGATGGTGTCCTCGGGATCTTGGGGCACTCGTTCTCGCCCGAGGATGGGAGGCTCCACCTTGACGGGGCGGAGATGTGGGCTGTGGACTTCGGGACTGAGCCGGCACCCAAGGCGGTGGACCTGGAGTCGGTGGCGACGCATGAGATTGGACACATCCTCGGCTTGGGCCACTCTTCGGTCAAGGAGGCTGTGATGTATCCAGTTCTGAAGCCCAGGACCACGAAGCATGACTTGGCTCTAGATGATGTTGAAGGTGTTCAGACTCTGTACGGATCAAACCCCAACTACAAGCTCAACTCCTTGTCCCGACAGTCTGAGACTGCTTCAAACACCGCTGTCAGTCAATGGGCAATGGTTCCTACTGAATTGTCCGTCACCATTTCAGCTCTGGTTTTTGCACTTTTGGGTTCATCCTGGTAGCGATTCGTGAAGACCTATATTCTTCCTTTCTTTCTTCAGAACCTGAAGCAAGTGTAATTATCATTATTTTCCCTCAGAGCTTTCTAAGCATACTTAGGAATGCGTGGAATTGACCCTTATACACCAGAAAATTGTACATAGATATGCTTACTTGTATGATGTATGACTTATAGAAAAGATTGCATCTCGTTTCCTTCGCCCTCGTCCCTCCAAGAATCTGAATCATGGCAACTCCTGCACGTTATAAATTATCCACAGGTACGAATAGTATTTTCCACTTCTATCCAGCTACAACCAACTCCTTTCCCCACCCCCTTCAAGCTCATCAGCTTCCTGACTTCACTCGCATCTTTCCATTTCCCGTGAGATGCATAAACGTTTGACATCGTCACATAAACGTAATCCTCACCTCCCCTCAGTTTGATCAACTTGGAAGCTGCAATTTCTGCCATCTCCAAGTTTTTACAAGCTTCACAGGCAGCGAGCAGTGCCCTCCAGACTGAAACACGTAAGCCGAACCCTAGCTCATGAATCATCCTCTCTGCCCTGCAAACCTCCCTGTTCTGCCCCATCACCCGAATCATTGAGCAACAGTGCTCTTCACTCGGTTTGATCCCGTAATCTTCCATCATTGATCTGAAGTAAGCAAGGGCAACCTCAAGGGGAACTTTACTGTGTGAACATGCAGATAAGATGTTAAGGAAGGTGATCCCATCAGGCTTTAAGTCTTTCCTCATCTGAAGTTGGTTAAAAAGATCAATGAGCTTATCAAAGTAGCCATTTCGACATAAACCCGTAGTGAGGGCATTCCAAGAGATTAAGTTCGTCCTGGGCAAGGACTGGAAAACCAATTCGGCCCTCAACATCTTCCCACACTTGGAGTACATGTCGATGAGAGCAGTCCCAACAACCACAGACACATCAAGACCATATCTGATCGTGCAACAATGAATTATCATCCCCCAATGCAATGCAGCTACTGTGGCAATCCCGCTAAGGATGCTTGAAAATGTGAACTGATCCATTTCCATCCCTTCCGAGTGCATTCTAGCAAAGAGAACCAGAGCTTCTCTAGCCCGACCTCGGTTCACACAGCCTGTAATTATTGAATTCCAAGAAGATGAGTTCGGGTCCGGCATGACGGAGAGAATATGATAAGCATCTTCTATGTTCCCAAACTGAGAAATGCCGTTGATCACTTCATTATACGAGATGGTATTGGGGGCAGGCATATCTTGAAGATAAGTGAATGCCTGCTCAAGTTTTTGGTTTCTGGAACAGGCTGCAATGACTGAATTCCACGATACGGTGTCCTTTAGGTCCATTCCATTGAAAACATCTGTCGCATCTTCAACCAATCCGCATTTCCCGTACATATCGATCAAGCAATTAGAGACAAAAGGGCTCGACTCTGTCCCGGCTTTTATTGTCCTAGAATGAATTGAACGGCCTAATTGCACCATCCTCAGTTGCCCGCAAGCTGTTAAAGCAGCCGTTAAGGAGTACGCATCAGGACAGGCCTCTGATTTGTCGAGCTCGATAAATAGGCCAAGCGCTGGGCTGAATTCCCCCGAACGAACATGAGCTGAAATCAAGGTGTTCCATGAAACCACGCTTGGTATTGGAATTTCATCGAACAGGTTGCAGGCAGTCTTTAACGAGCCGATTTTCACGTAGAAGCTCAGCAGGGCAGCTGAGACGAAGGGATCCGAGACGGACCCTGATTTTGTAACGTGGCTGTGAAGCTGTAGAACGTGTGAATCGCACACGAGACTCGTCGAAGCTCTGATCATGCGGACCAGCGGTATGGTCGGTGGTTCTTCTTCATCATCATCATCTGGTCGAGAATTGAAAATGGAACTTTCGTGGCGATTGTGGTAACAGGCGGCTGAGACGAAGTGTGCTGTGAGGAGAAATCGGGATGGGGCTGTCTTCGAGATGAATCGTTGCACTCTCTTGGAGATAGAAACGGCTCTCTGCATAGCTTTGCATGCAACGCTATCTTCAGGTGAAGGATCCTTTGGCTTTGAAAATAGTCGAAACACGAATTTTCTCTATTCATATTCAAAAAGAAAAATATCCAAACTGATCCTAATCCAAGATCAGAATCAGGGCTGACAATCTGTCTCGTCTCATATCTGTACGGGTTGGGTCTAAACGAGTTCGTGTCAAAAGTTCCTAAACCCGAATTAAAAATCCTGACACAACCTGTTTATTTCGAACTGACACAGATCTACTTACTCAACTCGTTTAATTAAGTGTGTCTAATTGTGTACATTTATACATACCAACACGATACAGCATGAATAACCAAAATGAACTAATTCCTACCATATTTAAACAATTAAAAACGATAAACACAGATTAAAACCAACTAAATTGTAAACACGTTGATAATTATACAAAATTAGCATAGTAAAGTATTAATAAATAAAACCACACTCATTATCCGATGAAAATATCACAAATAGATAAGTAGGTTAATAGGTTCAGTTACATGATAAAACACGTTTAACTAGATGGGTATAGTCGTGTTTATACGGGTTATGTAGATTCAACCGTTAAAACACTATCATTTATGCGGATTACGCGGGTTTGACCAATTTAGAATAAAAACACATTTAGCAAAACTCGAAATCCGTTTAATTTTATGTTGTGTTATCGTGTTGTGTCAGAAAATAACAGCACTGATCATAATAATATTCGGAGGACTCTTCTAACCAAACAAAAAATATGAAATTGTCCGCAAAGTTGTTTGTGTTTTCCCTCCCCCTCAAATCCAAAGAATTCTTCTTACTTTAAATATTACATGGGTCACCCATTCAACATTTGATTAGAAGGGGAAAAAAAAAAAAGTGTGAGCATTTTTTTCCGGTGAGGGTTTCTCATGAAGTGCATATATACATTTTGTACATGCATGATCTGAGAGACACTGGCCAACCTACGTACATTCATGCATAAGCAAATACGTGCATTAGTTTGAACGGATACTATGGGCCCTCATCTTCTTCAAAAGGCCCCAACTAAACCTTTGAGTTAAAATTTTGCTTTTTTTTTTTAGGAAAGTCAATAAGGCCCATTCAGCTGGGCCAGGGTCTCTCGGGTCCCCTTATCATTATAAAGAGGATCAGCTAATGAATTTAATTAGGAACGAACTAGTTATATAATCCGCGCGTTGCATGAAATTTTTTTTTTCAGTTCAAATATTTAAATTTACGAATTTTATAAATGCAAAAGATAAGTACTAAATAGAAAATATTAAAAGTAGTTTCATTAATAATTTTTTTTATTATATCTCTAAATAAATTGTAAAAGTCTACTTGAAAATATTAAGTGAAATTGTCATTAGATTATGGAAATTTGGACCCAAAAAAAGGAAAAAACTCTAAGGTGTGTTTGATAAATTAAGTACTTAAAAATTGAGCACTTAATTAGTTAAAGAAAGAAACGTATAGGAAGAGGGTATGAATGATAAGAGTGAGAAAAAGTTTCATGAGGGGTGAAGAGTATCAATAAGTAAAAAATGACTTATTTCAGTAAGTCATAATTTTTTTCTTACTCATTAAGTGGATTTTGACTCGATCATTAAGTAGATAAGACCATTATCTTTCATCTTTCTCTTTCTCTTTCTCTCGTATTCATTTTCCCATGTAACTAACCTTTAACTAATGTTTAAACGCTTATTTAATTAAGTTGTAAAGAAATACAATCTAAGTATATATATTTTTCTCAATAAAGAATTCTAAGTATATATTAATGAAGAGATTCAAAGAAACAACCGGCCACGAGCAGGATTTGCCTTATACTCTTATGTGGAAGGCACTCATCTCATGAATGGAAATATTGTATGAGAGTATGTCGAATTAATATATATATAGGTGCGTGTATATAGATTTTGTTTTTTTGTTTTTTTTTTGCTTTGAAGGTAATTGAGCGTGTATATAGATTTCAGTTATTTTAGATGTCGGGAATCGGGACCTCGGCAATGTGCTATTGGGTCCTAATTCCTAAGTCGATGAACAAAATTTTTTCAGCATATTCGGAATTATTTATTTATTTGGGAGAACAATTGACATATCTGAAGATTCGGGAGTAACCATAACCAAGTTTGTGATTGAGGTCTAGAATAGATCATATCAGCTAGGATGGATATAACAAGTCGTGTCGCACAAAATGACAATTAATGATCGACATATATAGTCACGTGTAATAAAAAGCAAAATGAAATGACTACTTATCGAAACCGGAAGAGCGGGATACAGGCTAGGAAAAGTTCAAAGTTTGTTGTGCTAACAAGCCATCAGATTATTATCTATCAAACTTTCTCAAGATTTGGGCATTAGACTAATTTGTGGGACAAGAAATTTAGGTGAGCTTCAATTCCAGCAAGTGGAATGATTCCTTTCTCGTGGTGGTTTTCTTGCTCCTTCGGGTTGGGGCGCGATTATACCGTGAAGACAATGAATATCATACAAAACATTCTTTTTTTTTCATTTTTCTTTTATTTGATGGTCACTTTTATTTGGTGAGATTACGAGATATTTTGAACTTAATATTGGATACTAATTTTCGCCAGAACGTGAAAAGATGCTTCCAATGAGTATCCTATTTCTATGTTGTAAACAAAATCTGCCGCATAATTAAGGCATAAATACATTATATTTACTGAAATAATCAAAAAGGAAAAAAAAAAGAAACAAAAAGAAGCGTAAAACATTCTATAAGACAGATGGCAAAACGTAAATAATGGTTCGTGCACGCATTGCGTTGAAAGAGGGAAACATTTGCGTAGAAGTGGAGCAAAAGTATTGTTTTTCGAGAAAAGAAGGGACAAGAGTAAAAAAAAAAAAGGAAAAAACTTATTTTATACAATTATTTAAACAAAAATTTTGTGCTGTAACCTTTTTAAAATTCAATAAAGTTTCACCTTATTATAAAACAAATCAATACCTTCTAAGAAAAAAAAAAGAAAGTGGCCATTTATTCGCCCCTACCCTTTCAATGGAAAAAAGTACGCCCATCCCACTAAAAAAAGGAGCAACAGTAAATTACAAAAAAAAATCCAACCGCTCAAGAAATCTGCTACCCTCTCTCTCTCTCTCGATATATATATATATATAAACACACACAAATGAGGTAATCTTGTGGATTTAAATTCCGTCAACCACTAGATTACTATGTTTGGCTAAAATATATTGCTTGTAATTCGAATTTTCAAGGTAATTTACTTTCTCACTAAACTGATGATAATATACTTTCCCAACAAGAAAGGTGTATCTAGATTACCAATAGATTTCCAATAATGTAGAACATCACAGTCCATAATAAACATGATAATGGACATTACAATAATTTTAAAAGTGAAACTCTAGCTCAATGAGAATCTAAATTACTAATAATCTCATATAATAATGTACCAAACAAGTAGTATCATAGCTATAAAAGGAGATGATCCTGAGAAGACACGAGCGCTACATGGGTCCACATCACACCTGACATGAGCTCAGACTCGAGTGCCGCAAGCAGTGCGCCTCGAGCGAGCACCAGTAGTCAGGATGGGCCCCCGAGGTAAGTCGAGGGTGACGCATGCTAGGATCTCAGTGTGAGGGCGGGTGTCCGTAATTCAGGAGGGAGTGGTCCGTAGTCTAATGAAGACTATAGTATGCAACATCGTGGTTAGATTGGACACTTAAGGGCACGTGTAAAATTACACATCACCACGTGAGGGCGAGTGATGAAAGTAAATATGGAGGACAAAGTGTTTGTTCCACACTGGATCCCAAGAGGAAAATTGGAGAGCTTATATATGGTAAGGTCTAGTAACCCACTGATTCAAGCTTTTTAGTTGCATATGAGTCTGAGCCCGCTCAGTCTAACACCACCTAAAGGAATGTTAATTGCTTGATATTAAAATTCTTTTTTGGCGTACATAAGACTCGGGATGCAAGGCCCAAAAATGATCATATAACATGGTATAATTAGAATAGAACAGCAATGAAATTAAAATATGAAAATGCAATTATAACCCACACCCGGAATGTAATTAATTAATCCAAAGCAGGCTACACTGTCATCGTAAATGAAAAGAATCTTTAAAAAGAAGAATCACAACACTCGACAAAAGAGAGCGCATCTCAACAAAACACGTTGTAAAAAAGAAGATAAAATTAATCTTTAGTGGCTAAAAAATAATAATAATCTGCAATGATCTAAAAATAAATACTCGTGGGGGGAGCAACAACCCCCAAAAATATAGTAGATTGGATCGACCAAGGCGGAGAAACTGGTCTACTCCCGGTTCAGCTTAGCCCAACGCAGCTTATTGAAGCGGACCGGCCGCATTATCATTGGAAGCACGGTACACCGGGAGCATCTCCTAAGTTAGATAAACGCGAGGATAGATGAAGAGGGACAATTGTAGAAGCATTCACCTAAAAAAAGCATGGAGGGTGTTTGACTGGGAGAAGACCGGTAGAGGGAGAGAGCGAGAACTCTCCGTGACGGTGACGGCGAAGGTTAGCTGAGAATCCCAATCCCCCATCCATTCCTTCCCCCAGAGAGCACATGAGAGAAGACGGGCAGTTACACCCCCAAAACAAAGAGAGAAACGCACCAACGCCCCGTTGAATATGGAGAAGAAGAAGAAGAAACTTCAGCAGCTTCAAATCTGTCGTTCACGCAAACGAGAATTTAGATATTAAGATCGATACACCTGTCTTTGGAGAGCAGGGACGGCAGAGATAGACGACGAAGATTGCCCGTTTGCCTCATTCTTCGGCTGGGGAAAATGGGGCAGTACGGCGGGGATGGCCGGAATGATGGGCATGATAATAGTGCTGATGATAAGATGATGGCGACGGCGAGGAAGAGGCAAGTTTTGGAGGAGGCCGTGGTGATCGGGGGGTTGGTGGGGATACAGTTCGTGTACGCGGGCAACTCGGTGCTATTGAGCTACCTCATGTCGCTCGGCCTCAACCCCCTCACCCTCGTCGTCTTCTCCGCCTTTGCCACCTTCCTCATCCTATCGCCCTTTGCCATCCTCTTCGAGAGGTCAGTTTGGTTTCCGTTTCTAGCTAGTTGCTTATTATAAGTCATCACAACACGTAAATTCAATTATATTTTTGAAGTGAGTAATTTAAAAAAAAAAATGCGATGCGATGCGATGCGTCCTGTTGTGTTGTGTTATTTCGTGGCGTTAGAGATAATTTCCGGTTGTATTCTATTCTTCGCCTGCTGTTTCTGCAATTATTCAAGATTTGCTTGATTGAAGGCTAAATTTGTCTGTATGGATTTGGCGCAGGAGCTTGTGGCCCAAGAAATTCAGTTTAAAATTGATGGTGCAGCTAATTTTAATCTCCTTTGGAGGGTAAGTGAGTAATCATTTTATTGAATGATTTCCGGTGTTTTGCATTTGCCGGGGATGGAAGAGGCAATGAAATAACTGCCCGTATACTAAAACTTGGATTTAACGGAGATGTGCTGAGATTGTTATGGAGCCGTCCCGACTTACTATAGAACAAATCTGACTAGATGTTGTAATTTCCCTACATTTTGCAGGGTAACAATGTTCCAGACACTATTCCTGAAAGGAATCAAATTAACATCGCCAGCAATGGGCACGGCCATGCCAAACCTAGCTCCGGGCCTCATCTTTGTCATTGCTTGGGCAGTTAGGTACTAATTAGTCAGTTCATCAATTGGTTAATAATCATCTTCCTCAACTCAGTAAGGTTCTGTCGACTAATCTATTTTTATTTTTCTTCGGACGGAACAGATTTGAGAAGGTAAAGATAAGTTGCTTGTACAGCAAGGTAAAGATAGTAGGGACGTTGCTATGTGTCGTAGGCGCTCTTGCGTTGAGCCTGATACACAGCACCACCACCAAAGAAGCTCAGCTGACTTCTTCTTCTTCTTCTCCCGCTGATACAATCTTCGATAAGCAAAAGATTATCGGCTGCTTATACCTCATGGCCGCTGTCTTCATCCTCTCCAGCAATGTCGTCTTACAGGTGCATATGATATGCGGTGTAAAGAAACTCGGTTCTGCTCCTTTTCTTCTTATTCCTTCATGTGTTAATCTGTGTTGGTGTTCAAATGAATAGGCCTCAGCCTTGGGTGATTTCCCGGCGCCAATATCCCTGTGTGCCATAACGTCGTTGATTGGTGTGTTCACAACTGCGGGCGTTCAGTTGCTGGAAGACCACAGATTTGATTTGAACTGGTCAATCATGAGCTTCGGAAATCTGGTTGGCTTTTCGGTGCTGGTGAGTTCTCACTGCAGCTTGTCATGTTTCATGAATTCATTTAACGATTAAGTAAACCGAAAGATAAGGATGCACAAGAAGAAGCAATTAACTGATCTAACGTGATCCAACGGGGAATGCTTGTACCGAGAGCTTTCAATCAATCAATCGTCGTCGGGCCAATAGAAAAGTGATGAATCTGCAAGTGTCATCTGATAAGAATTCTGCTTGTTATTTGATTTCGATCTTCTTATTGAGTGAACACAGGCAGGTGCAATAAGTGGATCATGTGTAAGCTTCTCCGGATGGGCGATGAAGAAGCGAGGACCAGTGCTCGTCTCCATGTTCAGCCCAATTGCAACTGTCTGTTCTGTCGTCCTCTCGGTTTTCAGCTTAGGGGAAACCATCAAGTTAGGAAGGTAACATTTGAAATAATTACTTCCATATTGTAAGTTTCATGGAAACAAGCATATAGTACTAAACTGGGATGTTGCCCAATTTGCAGCCTCGCCAGTATGTTCATCATGTTCACCGGTCTCTACTTCGTGCTATGGGCTAAAGGGAAAGAAGGCCTGACAGAGAGTGATGGGATGGAAAGTGAACACGATGCTGAGAAGCCTCTTTTACGTTGATTCAACAGCGCATTGCCAGCAACATACACTTTCTCGTCATCAGACTGAAGGAAAGAACTTAGATATAAGATTTATATCCGGTGTTGATCGATGAACGATAATGAACGGATACGCGTATGTTTGATAACAGGGGAGAAAGCAGAATTTGGGTGGAAACTGCTAGCTTTGGTGTATTGTACATAAGCTTTCTTGCATCGACTTTTTTTGCAGAAATAATTTCTGTTTCGGTTTGCGAATGGATTCTAGTTCTTCAGTTCGGCATCGTACATTACTATGGGCAACAAACTTCTATTCGGTGAAATGAGAATGTTTTGAAATCGGTTTGAAATTATCACTGAATGAGCGGGTACCATCGGCTAGCTAGTAATGATAGTAAACCGCGGAGAGCTCGGAAAAACCGTTCTCCTCCTTCTATGAACACCAACGTGGGCCAAGCCCAATAGATCTTGGATTTTGCAGGCCCAGGCCCATGGTTAAAAATCCAGTCACGTCACCCTCTCAGTGAGCCGCGACGGTCCTCTGAAGTTATAACCTTTGATTTAATCAATAAAGTGATTGTGGTATCCAAGTCCTTTTGAAGTGTAGAGAATCACTATTTCCGTGACCCCTAGTAAAACAAACACGAGTCCATTGTACCCTTAGCCGCGATGATCCGAGGTAAAACAGAACAGTATCGATTTTTATTGAATCTTCAATTGCAGTTACATGTTACAAGAGTTTACCACAATCCAATTGCTGGAATATATTGCATATACATGTATATGTGTACGTATGCATTGGTCGAATCTTGGACCTTGGGGAAATCGAATATTGAACGAATTTTAATGAATGATCTTCTAGAATGAAAGAATGAAATAATGGATGGTACTCTATGTTACTTATAAACAGTAGAGTAAGGCAATGGTAGCATAAACTAAGCGTCGTATGGAGCGATCCAGTGCCTCCCGTTAACGAAACTCTTGGCGAGGAAGGGGTGGGCGGTGTCATAGTCCAGCTCCCGAGCCCATGAAACCCCGCCCACGGCCGCTGCTCCAGGCCCCCAACACTTGTACACCCCGAAAAACACAGTCCTGCAGCAAAATTTAAGTTAATATCTTCTTCTATTGTTGGAGATTTAATTTCTATACAGTTAGTAATAATTGATGGTAAGTGTTTCGTTTACTTGGTCTTGTTGCCGGTGTGGTCCCAGTCATCCCAGCCGCCATGGGCCACCAGGTTGTCGAAGTAAGTGTAGGAATAGACGATCCTCGAGTACTGGCCCATGGCTCGGCCGACATAGAGTGCGCCGCTTCCGGTGACCTTACAGCCCACGAAAGCGAAGCCCGTCTTCTCGTCCGGGGATTTCCGGTCGTGTGCTGCTATAGACCCGAACCTGGTGGCAATGGAGTGCAGCTCGCAGTCCTGTGCACATTTGCACCAAACAATTATTGCAAACAGTGACCCCAACAGTCAACACATTATTCCCCGAACAGTCAACCCCAACAAAACTTTGAATTAATGATGATTGGTTTGGTCCTACCCTATGCCTAATTCGTCAAATATATTTAGAAAAACAATCAACCAAGAAATATAATATATTTATATATATATAAAGAAGAAAAACTCTAATAATGGGAATCTATATAAAGTTTGGCTTTTCCAAAAGTTCTGTAGGACATTTTTTTGACTTCAGTACCAAATTGATTTATAGTGCAATCATACCGATGCAATCCAATCACATGTTTAATTATAAACCTCAATCTGCGGCCGCTGTAGCTATGGATTATAACACTCTGTAGGCTTAGCCTATTCATCGAAAAATTGTCGGACCGCTTTGTGCAGCATTGTTCCATGTATTGAGACGTGTGCCATATAGTGTGTATATATGTAGTAACCCTTAACAATGGAATTACATCGAGAAACCACTCCATCAAACCATAGTAGCTTCTCAAATATTGACATATATAGAGTTAAATCAATTAGAAAAAATGCAATCCAATTTTTGTACGCGTGAAATAGTAAAATAGAAAAGGTACTGGTTAGACTGATATAATATATGTATTTTTGGCGTCAAAAGAAATACTGACGCATTGGACCGTGCAAGTGAAAAGCCTTCTTACTTTTTGTTTTCCCAATACAAGGAGTGGGACAGGGAAACGATACATACATATAGATATGTTACACATCTATATGTACGTATGTGTTATACAATAGACATCTATCTGCATATACGTATGTATGCGTTATGCATCCTGCATGCAATATTGCAGCGGGTCAAGTTGCTGCACGCATCACTATCGCATGCAGCAGCTTCATTTGTCGTCTCCCTTTTTACACACTTGACAGCATGCAGCGTGTTGTCGTTATCTTTTTGAATTTATAAGCCGTAAATATCAATCTCATCACATACAGATGGAAACCTGTGGATAGGACTGTTCTATCTTATGAAGGTCTACAGCTCATTAGGTAGAGAAAATAATGCAGATATATGATGAATTGTCTTATTAGTAGTTTTTGGTTAGATGATGCAGCTAGAGAAACGAGCTAATTAAGTTAATTATTTACCCGGTACATCGACCTCCCGTTCCCAAAGATGAAGTCGATAGACCCCTCGATGTAGCACTCCTTGAAGTAATGGCGTCCCGCGTCATCACACAACGTGTCTTGTGCCCCGTAGAACCCACAGCCGGAGAAGTACGCCTTGTCCCCTGAAATCCGAAATGCCACGGCCTGCCAGCCTTTCATTCCCGGCATTGGCGCTGGAGCAGTATTCTGCACAGATTTGAAAGTCGTAGCGAATTAGGGATCTAAGTCCATATGCATTCGGATCTGTCTTCCTTGTGCATATAATTCCAAGGAACCATTAAGCTCATGTTGCTGCGTGCAGAAATTAATGTAATTTGCTTTATGACGAATCCGACCACTATTAAACTCGATCATTTGTTTGGTGCAAGAATATAATATGCATTACTGACTTAAATTTTAGGAAGTGATTAATCTCTCCATATAATATATGATTAGTAAATTCGAGTCTAATCATTTATGGTGCAATATACCTTAAAACTGATGTTTCTAGCAGTGAAGTAATTGGCATAAACAGTAACGGAAGCTGTCCTGTAGGTGCGCAGCTGCTGGCCGTTGGCCCCTCGGTCACTTGCACGGTCGTGCCATTCTATCACTGTCACGTCTCTTCCTTCACCTTGGAATGTTATAAACGGCTTGGTCGCTGGCACAACCACCTTCTCTCTGCATTAATATAAGCATCTCTGAAAATATAAGCATCTCGCCTTGCACCGTTCCGGTACTCTACATTACATATGCATGCATATATATATATAATTCTGATAATGCACTTTCCCGAGCATGTTGAATTGAAATTATGATGCGAAGTTTTGAGCTTGCATTATCTAAGTTTTTCTTGAAAATTGATATGTTGCATACTTATGTGACGTGAAAATTAATAACGACAACATAGATATATCACGCATAGACATTTATATCATGTTAACATAATGAACCATTAATATCGCGAGCCCGGTTAGTACGTGCTACGTGAAAGTATTTATTCATTATCATATAGCTAGCTGGGGCCATGTCATTTTCGTGCATGGAAGAGTAGAAATAAAGCTGGCAGAGAAGTTAGTATATATATATTACATGTAAAATCCGGCACTTATCCGTATGGTGATGTTCTTCCTGTTATTTGGCGGCACGGAGTCCACAGCATCCTGGACCGACTTGAAGTCAGCTGACCCGTTAATGTTGACGGTGATGAGGCGGCGACCGACAGGACCGATCCACCTGTGATGATGCCCTGTGGTGTGGTTGGCCGAAGAAGAATTGGCAACAGTGGCAGCAGTGGGGGCGAGTGCCAATGACGAGCGTCGACCGAGGTGTCGGCGGTGGTAATGGCGAGAGCTCGCGACCACCTGCAACGGCACATCAAAAAGCAACGGAGTTAGAAGGAAGAAGTAGCAAACGAGGACGAAGAAATTAGGAACGGAAGAAAGGGTGTTAGCCATTTTATTATCAATGGAAATCAAATGAAAAACGTCGCAGCATTCGTCAAGTATGGTGACAGATCAGAGAGTGCAGGGAGAAATGTTATGGAAGGCGAAGGAGGGAGAGGGAATGTCTTCTTCTTCTTCTTCTTCTTCTTATGGAGAAGAGAGAATATGAATCTGACAGCAACAATACTGGAATGTGAGACGAAGCTTAATAATATTCTTATATATATACATATACAGACATATGGACTTCTCTGCCTCTCTCATCTCTGCAATAATTTTGTTATTTTGATGTGATTTTTTTTTAATGTTTGAATTGGGGAAATTTGGGTATATGTCGTTCCAACGGTCATGGGCATGCTTGATGTTGTAGTATTTTGTACGTAATATAGCTACATATATCTAGGTTGACGACTTAGCTATTTGGAGGCATTATTGGGGCACGAGTCTCCATGTCGTGTGGTTTGGGTTCTATGCTGTTGGATTTTGATGCCCCTAATGAGCTTCGTCGCGTAAATTACATAATTTCATGTGCATTTTCGTTTTTAATCGAATGGACTATTCATTGATTTTGGTAATAACCGTATGGACTATTTGGACTCTGGGTTTGATGCTTTGGTAATAACCGTAAATTACTATGTAATGCTTACTAGATGTGGCAAATTTTATTAGGAAAAAGAAAAAAAAATCGGTACAAGGCATCATCCTTAAAACTTCTAATTGGTCGAAAGTTAAGAGTTGATCGGATTGTAAACAATGTGAGGTTAACAACTAATAATGATAGCATGTCAGTGACAATTAATTTATTATGGCTGATAGGATTTCATGGATGAAAAATCACGCCATCATCAAAAGAAGGTGTAGTGTAGTGATACACGTCATCGTCTGTTAGCTTAAAGGTCACAGGTTAGTTACTTAATGGGATTACACGTGTCAATTTATTAGTTATTTAGAATTTCTCTTTTATTGTATTAAGTATTAGACATCTTTTATAACAGAAAAAAAATCGTATCGTGACACCATTAATTAATTATGTATCTCCGCGTTTTTTTCATTTTGCTGTCCCGATCATCCATGAGACTCAATGTGTAGACATTATTTCGAGTTGGTTTGATAACATTCTGACTGTTTGCACATAGTTGCATGCAGGTATCCGAAATAAATCAGCCGTACCCACACAGAGCCAGGATATGCCGCTGTTACGGTTTCAGGGAGTACTCTTCAATGGTTGCAGTTATATCAATTTAATTACCTGTAAAAGTACATTAAAGCCCATTGAATCTGCCTAGCCTTACAGAAACTGCCCTGCAAAAGATTTAACAAGGACCGGGGACCAATGTCGGATATTAATTGCTTTGGCGTGGTCCCATTTTAATTCGAGTGCAAGCTTTTTTTTTTTTTTTCCTCATCTTGCTCTGAGTTGATTCAACATGCATGTGCGTGGTAGATATATACGATGGCAACGATAATCATCTGGAAAGCCGGCATGAGTCTCTGGCTATAAACCAACTTCGGGCATTATATGACATGCATTTGTCGTCCTGCAACTTCAAGTACAGTCGTATGATCTCGGCGCAATGAAATAAGCTATCCAGTGTCCTGCATGGAAAATCATGCCAAAGGTCCTCCAAATTTCCCGAGAAAGCTGTGACGAATGCCGAGTCCACCTCCGTCCCGTTAGGGACTTCTTATCTATGTAATGTTGTCGCCCTCCACAGATATCTGTTGGGCCGTCTGAAGAGCCCAACGGTGGAACTCGCTAGCTAGCTGGGGCTTCAGATCATCGCGTGCAACGAGATTATCACACTCTCTTATTACAAAATTCATATTAACCATCGTTATAATTAAGAGAGGGTATAGCGCAGTGGTACACCTCTTGTCTGGTGACCAAAAAGTCTAAAGTTCGATACTAGTGGGACTACTCCTGTTCCCTCATTAGATATTTAGGATTTTTATTTCAATATACTAGACTCATGAATCTCTCTTATAATCGAAAAAAAAAACCATCGATATATATTAAGGACAAAAACATTTTTTAATTTTGATACCAATCCAAGCTTTCCTAATGCAGGCACGAGGCAACTGAGAAATGCAGGCCCAGAGGGAGCCCACTAAATAGTTCGTTTGGGTGAATGTGGATCTGGTGGCCTCACTCAACGGTAAAATTATAATATCACAATTATGCATGTAGTCTCTTATTTTAATTCTCAACCAAACAAGCCCTATCCATATATATATATATATATATATATATAGGCCATTTGACGATGATGGACCGAGCATGGCTTAATTAGTACTTTTATTACTGTTGTTGTATTCTTTCGGCCGGATTCCCTTTGGGCCCACTTCTCTTTTCTTTTGAAAAATATCAATCAATCTGTGGTTTTCGAACGTTGGAACCTGTGAACACCTCCTCACCGGCGCGGCATCCGACCAAACGAATCGTTATTCCCTTTCGATTATATTTGCTTTTTCATCATAATGTCGGGGGATAAATAGGAGAAACTGTCTATAGTCCTGACCAAAAAGGTTAATTAATTCAACTCTGTATTTTAATCAATGATCATTTCCGAATGGCCTCCTACTTTGTTATGTTCAAGAAAATCGGTGTACATCCACTCGACGCCTTTCTCATTCTTTGGTTTTTTTTTTTTTTCATCTTCAAGCTGATTCTAACTTATCCACATACATTATTTGATCAATGAGTTTGCGACTAATCTCGAACATCCGTAAGTATGGTAAAGAATTTTAGTACCTCATAGGATGGTCTCCCCCCATATGGAAAGGGGTCCAAACAAAAGGTTTTTGTGAAACACGGGCTTGAACTCAAATGTATTAAAGAGTCAAACAACACAAAAGTGAGATATGATGACTTTTACAACATTCGCGAACAACACATGGTCGATCTTGAAGCGGCCGGGTCTATGAACTCTTATTGAAAGTATTAATACGTAGTTTGCTAACTAACCAGCACACATATTTCTTTCTTGATGAATGTGTTCCATCGACGCCGCCCAGTCCCCATGGATCATAGCCTTTATGTCTCTTACTAGTGCGTCATTGCTGCTCGCTTAATAATGATTGGAGTGATTATGGGCACATTTTGGACCCGCTTTATCGGGGCAAACAGATGGCCCTCTACTTTACAGGGCGATGAAGCCATTTGTCAGAAAGCTTAGCTGGGATTGCGACTTTGTACCCTTTTTTTTAATTGATCATGAAAAAAAAGAGGATATTTTATCTTTTCCCTAGCTGAAAAAGGGGAAAAAAAAATTGAAGAACAAACAAGCATGAAAAAAAGAACGTATGACCGGACAACCCTACTTACATATTTAGTGCTCTGAGCAGTGCGTGTTTGGCTTTCTGTATCTTTTTCAAATAGATGTTCCATATTCCACTCAAGAATGCGTTCTATATTTTAAAATCCAGCGTGTGAAGTTCTATAACCAAATGCGAGAAGACTGCCCATCCGTGCATATATGTTGTGACTGTCATCAGAAAAAAAAAAGGGTTACTAGTAGATCTAACGGTTTGTCGAGGTTCCGGCAATAAAAAGTTAATTAGTTGTACCATGGAGATAGTTTTGAAACCTATTGAACATTAGAAAAATCGGGAATGGTATAAAAAATGACGGACCAACGCGAAAAGGATATATTGAATGGGAGCGAGTGATAATAAGAAACCTCTGCTCCGAACCACATAAACTACATATCGGCGATTCATTTCCATGATTTTAATGGAAATGTATTGCTCTATTTTACCTATAGTACTAAACTTGGAAGAAGATACTTACGAACTTGCATGATCAAATGTAGCCTTATAAACGGAGAAAATCCATGATTAGAAGAGTTTTATCTTTTTTTGAACCTGCATTAGTTGTGATCCACTAGACCTGTTGATATCATGTGGTGGACATGGAAAATATAATAGAACGGGACTTGAGCTTTAGCACAAGAATATCTATGCCTTCTATGCAAAAATCATGATCACCAGGCCCATCGAGAATCTGAGAAACAGAGGGCCATTGACCCCTTGGATCATCATCGTCCGGCCCAAATTGAGGAGGACGGAAGGTGTGGGGTTTGGGTTGGGTTGATTGCATTTGAAAGGCCTCATCAGACACCAATTAACTGCTATATCTATAAGTTCTATCTCAAGTTGATGGAGTCTCGTGGCCTAAAAGAAAAATGTTTGGGTCTCCGAATCGGTATGAGGTATTGACAAAGATCGCATATGACAACATCTAGGTACGGTGAAAGCCAACTCATAATTCTACGGCACTTACGATAAATTATATTTTCATATAATTATATTAAACCGACTAACTATTCGATGATTGTCAGGATAATTTTCACAAATTTTTAAACAAAAGATAAAAAGTGTATCAAATATAGTTATGATCAAGCCACAATTTTCTTTGTTATTATTAATGTTTCTTGATGTCTTTGCTTGGAAACTGTTGAGTTATGTTTCCAACTGTAATTCACTCTGTGAACCGACAAAGTGTATCATCAATCTTCTAATTAATTACCAAGGTGGGGTATCATATTCGAGTCCTTGTGAATGTAGAAAATTCATGCTGTGAGAGTTTTACCTCTTAATGAGCCGACTCGGCTCGACTGGATTAGTCGGTGCTCAATTGGACTTTCGAATACCATGATTCACAAAAAAAAAAAAAAAATCTTCTAATTAATTATGCATGGCCTTCCTCGCATAAACTTAGGTTCTTCTTCTTCTTGTTTTTTTTTTGGCCAATCCCCCATAGATCCAGAGTATACTTAACGAAGTGCGCTCATACACAACATATATACGTATGGATTCACAGAGCATAGTCCAAGCATGCACATGAATCCGCAACATCCAAGCTGAAGATTGCATATATATCCGAATTGAATATAGGCTTTTCGCATGCACACATACACACACACACTCTCTCACGCACATATATATATGTTCGAAGTTGCCGTGCAGCATGAAATGATAGTTTAAGGCTCGAACTACAGGCAGTTGTCCACTTAGATGGCATCGATAATTCAAAACATGCCGGTTCTTTAATTAATTACCTCCAAATCTCGATCAGCTGCTCATCCACTGATCATCCAGATCGATCGAGCATTTGACTAAAGTGCTAGCATAGAGAGAGTGTGCAGGCTGTCTTCATCCTCCACTGGAGTCGGCATCGATCGTCTAGCCCTAGTCAAGGTCCGATAGACTAGGCGGAGAGCTCTCTCCCACCTCGACGATCCACCAATGCCACCGCCTGGAGCAGCACTTGTGCTGGCAGCGCCTCTTGGATGCTCAGCCTCGGCGGCAATCTGCCTGAGCTGGAAGAAGAAGAGGCTAGACGTGCGAACGAGGTCAAGATAGGTTTCCCGGACGAGTCTCAAGCCAAAGGAGAGCTTGATGAGGAATGGCCAAACGAGGCCAGTGAGGAGCGGAATTAGAGTTTGGGAACTGAATATGGAATTAAGCTTTGCAAGAGCAACCAACTGCAGTCCCATCTGGTATTAATTGGCGAGGGAAGTATTCGATCTTTTTGGGAGCTTTCGGGTTTCGGTTGTCGGAGAGGAAGCTTGCAGGCAATGGCAAAGTACGTACGTTTGAGAAGCTTCCTTCAATGGCTGTTTCTGGTCTGAACTTCTCTCTCAGCTCTCAGAGGAAAAGCTCGGTTCTCTTCCCTGCAAGAATAGCGCGGTGCTGCCTTTTCATGCATCATATGCATCGTAACTTTATTGTAAGGAGAGAATATTATCGATGGGCCACGTGGACTTATTAGACTAGCTGAATAATTAATAATATAAGACTACTGCATTATCTATATGCAAATAAAAATAACACGTGATATAGTTTTATGAAAACTTTATTTCCCGTGCTCTTGTGTATAGTACGTAAACAATCAGGTTTCACAAAACCCGTATGTGTTGAGATCGTGAAGCTACACGTCCTTTGGAAAAATAAATTAAATATCTTATTGCATACACGATGATATTTTATATGTATATATTACACTGTCTTCCCGTGAAGCTAATAATTTCTGAACCTGCAAAGGAGTGTATATATATATATATATTGAAAAAAAAGGCTAACCACAAAAGTAAATGCAATATTAATTTTTTGCAAGGTGTAGCTGGCCATAATTCCTTGGAGGGTAACACTGATACGTAAATGCAATCTATAATTGATTTGATTGGTACGTGGCTCATATAAGGTGGGGCCTCCGAAGAAATTTCCATGAAGCTTCCTGGTGGGCTCCACGCCCGGATTTTTGTAGTAGACATCCGTGGATGACGAACATATGATAGCGCACAGAGAATATATGTACATGCAGACAATAAATATACATATAATCGCGATTGGCATGAACAACCTATCTATGTGTTTTTTTTTTCCCTCAATTGATTTGTATATATATATATATATATCCTTCGATAGTTCTTTCAAATGTCAAACATTCCGGTAGGAGCACCATACATCTTGCAATATGGGAATACGAAACGTAAAGTGTCCTAAGCATTATAGGAAGAAAACAAATTATTCAAATCAAGAAAAGAGATTGGAATTTTAATTGATTGATTATAAAGTTTGATGGCTGGAGACATGCGTAGCTTTGGGAGAAGAGTAAAGAGAGATTCTCCGGAAGTGGAAGCAAAATGTAAGTCCATCAAAATCACATGGTAGATCTACATATATATTACGTAAGGTAACTATATATTGCATAGATTATCATGTGGATGACATCAAAACCCATTCGAACAATACATCGACGTGTCCCCAACAAGTTCAGAAGCCGTCCAAAAGACGACATAAATCCGCGCAGAGGGTTGGATGGATGCCCATAAAGCATATGATGTAGTCAATCCCTTTCAAATGTAACTGGACTCGAGTTCTATCAAAGAGTAGAGTGCTGCTAGTGCCCGAACAAGGAAGGAAAAACCAGTGTGTATTATTTTTTCATTATAAAGGAGGTTTATGAATTTGGTATAATAGAACATAAATTTTAATAACCCGTGAAATTCAACTCGATCGAACATAGGGTATTATTGTACCAATACTAAAAATACATTGTGCCATTTGCCATTATCAATGAGGAAAATTATCCGGTCCCAGGTAGTATCCATCACGGAGAAGGTTCATATGAATACAGTTAACTGTAAGTGTAACATAGTCGACTAAAGTCAATGTGCAGTCGATTGTGTTATAGTTTACAGTCGATTATGTTCATTTAGAATTTCGGACGGGTTATCCTGGGACTGAATAAGCTTCATAACGTGAGATTCTACTTATATATATATTTCCCTGGGCCAAGCCCATCTCATCATCCCAGGTCAAGATAGAGAGGATATAGTTGAGATGTTGGTTAGCCCAATGTTGTTACAAAAAATAGGTCCAAGAACCAAAAGGTTGTCTCGCCTACGAATATACATAGGAATACATTCCAAAGATAAAAAAGGTACAAACATCAAGGAATCCATAAATCCTCCGAGAGGGATCCGGAGCACGAACCGTCGAGGAAGAGAGAGCTTCAACCATATTCTCAGAATCACCGAAAAAGAAACAGAGAGTCGAGACGCGGGTTCCCAGAGCAACGAGCGGCAAATACGGCAAAGCTCCTCCTCCAGCTCTCCTACGAGATGATCGGTGCGGTGGGGAGAGCGTAAAAAACCTACACCGAATTCAAACAGAAGGTCCAAAAAAAAAGCCCAACTTGTTTTCGGCTCGAATGCAAGCCCAAACTTAACACTCTAGAAACCAAGCTCATTGAGCTCGGAACATCAGCAAAGTCTATGAAGCTCGGACAATAGAATAGTTCCGACAGGAAAAGGGCATAAACTAGGGGTGAACATTGGGTTGGGCATCCTATACATGTGCAAGCTAGATTTTGCTGATCTCCTTACTAAAGCATCAAATTCTAGTGACAACGCTCGAAAACTTTTTCAATATGTAAACATTCAGGCGATCAATTCTAGTGACATGAGGATTGAATCCAGAATCTCTTAGTTTTGTGTCAGCACCTTATATCACTATATTAATATCCGTCAATTGGTGCTCAAGCTTTTATATGTCAAAATTATAGGTACGTATAAATTTGATGCACATTTATGTTATCAACGTTTGTATCAAAAAATGGAAGGTAAATATTCTTTTTATCTTTTTAACACGGTCATGCAGAGTAATTACGTGGCACTTGGCGATTGGCTGTCTTCCACCGTGGGAGAAAAGCTGCCGGTTCCGGAACCGGGGTAATGATGCGGCTGTTGCCGCCCGCACGTTCGAGCCAAAACCCTTAAACCCTTCTTCTATTCGATAGCCCCACGCAGAGAGAGCTCCAAAATTGTCCTTACGAGATGGACGAGGAAGGGACGGGACCGCCGAACAGGGAGCTCTACGCTCTGCTGCACGTGTCGCCGGAGGCGACGGAGGAGGAAATCAGGAAAGCTTACCGGCAATGGGCTCAAGTCTATCACCCCGATAAGTACCAAGACATTCATGTACGATTCTGCAAATTGCTTGATTCCGCTCCCTACAATTCCATTCCAGCTGAAAGTTGCTTCCTTAATCGAAGCCTGCTCCTTGTAATCACCGGTCATTGCTAACTGATCAAAGGAAGATGAATATGATTAAGTGAACCCATTAGTAAACTACTACACCCCCTTAGATTAGTTATTGCTTAATAGTTCATTCCGTTTCATACAATTTCAGTTAAAGATTGCTTCTTTTAATCAAAGCGCGGTCCTTTGATTACTGGCATTGCTAACTGATCAAAGGACGATGAATATAATGAAGTTAAACCCTGCTTAAACCTCTTAATAATCTTCCTTTTCCGTTTAGCAAATAGCAACCTCGAAACAAATGGACATGAGAATGGAACAGCAAAGAATTCCAATGGAAATTTGTTAACTGCTGTCCAAATGGTATCCTAATTGTTCGTTTGTTTGCGGGACTAGAGCTGGTCTACTGTAGTACTAAATGGGATTCGAATGAATTTGTTGGTATGTCTAAATCGAAAGAGCTTTTATTAGGTGATTTGTGAATCAAGATTCATTCTGGATTTATCAAATCACGGGGTGCGAGTGATTTTATTCTTTGTCATACTGACTTGCAGATGAAGGAAGTTGCAACACAGAATTTTCAACGTATATGCCAAGCATATGAGATATTGTCTGATGAAACTAAGAGGCAAATATATGACATATATGGAATGGAAGGGTTAAACTCGGGTTTGGAACTCGGGCCAAGGCTGAGTAAAGCTGAAGAAATAAAAGAAGAACTCGAAAGGTTACGTCAAAGGAAGGAACAAGAAAAGAACTTGGCGCATTTTCGGCCTTCTGGCACGATATTGACGAATCTCTCGTTGCCTCATCTTTTAGATGGTGATGGCTTTGTGAGAGGGTAAGCTTAAACTCCTTTTTGCAATCTTGTGTAGTAGATTTCATTTCTCAAACTGATAAGATAGTTGAATTTTGAACCCTTGCATTGCCATTGCTTAATAGCACAAATAGCATACCATTTCTTTGGTGACCCAAAGATGGATTGAATTCCCCTTATTCCTTACCTGCTTCTTACAATATTGCCTGCACTTAATTTTGACAAGTTTTGCCGCCCGCGCACCCCCCCCCCTCCCCCCCCACCAAAAAACAACCCAAAAACCCACTTTACTTTCTTGTGTAGTAGCCTACCAGATATTGCAAGTCGAGTTTATTCTCTCTCTTCAGCTACTTTGCCCCAGTTCATTCTTACTGTTCTATTTGACTACTAATCTATTTCAAAATTTGATATTAGAATGGCCATGACAAGTGAGTATCAGTCTCAACTATCGAAGCATAACACATTAGCTCTTAGTGGAAATTTGGCGGTTGCTGAAAACTCTGGGGGTCGAGCTGGCTCTGTTCTGCTTAGACACGAAATATCTTCGGTCGCATCAGCAGAATTTATGGTCACATTTGGCTTGCATTCTCTTATTGGGGTGCAAACAACTCAGTAAGGCAGAGTACTTCTTTTCTAAGTAGACTTTACTCTTATAATCATATATATATAGTTATTCACCTCGTCTTTTGCTCAACTTTCAGTCACTTATCGAATCATTCGACTGCAACAATGGGTTTAGCGATGTCTCTTCAAGATGGCTCTATCAATCTTTCGAATACCTGGACTCGCCAGCTCACAGAAACAGCAAATGGAAATGTATTCTCCTTATAACTCTAGTGGCTCTATTTAAGTCTTGTCTTGCTTTTATTTTTGCTAAATTTTGTGAAAGTATAATTGGAACGTAGTTATTTACAAATAAGGAAATAAACTTACTACCAGTATGTATTAAAGGGCAGTAGGTGTGAGGTAGAGCAAGGTTTGATGAGTTCACTTGCAGTAAAATAGTTATTTATGGATTCACATCTTCATTTTTCCTCTGGGCTTCCTTGTTTTCAGATACAGCTTGTTCTGGGTCGGGAGTCGTCTATTGGAGTTGGTTGGCGCAAGGAAGACAAGAAAATGTCTGCTGCTGGTGAGGTCAAGGTGTGTTAGTATTTTAATTGAACTTTTGAAACTTATACCATGAAATTTGATATAAGTCATATTTTTAACTTTTACTCAGTTCAGTATAATTTCTCAGTGTTGTTCCCTTCAATTCGATTAACTTACAAGTTTTAGTATATTCATTCTCTCATTTGAACTAGCAGCATCTTGTTTTGGCAAAGTCCAAATTAAGGAGAACTTCATATCCATATTTAATGTCTATATGTCTGCTGTCTATGTTAATTTCTGTAGTTCGGAACGAGCTATTTTGGGGCATCAGCAAATTGTGCGTGGCGCTTTTCATCGAAATCTCATGGCTGTATAGGTGGTAAAGTTGGAAGGTATTTTGTTGGTATTCTGAACATTCTTAAACCCCTTTTTTAAGCATATAGGAACATGGAAAGAGTGCTACTAACAAGCTATTATGTATTTCTGTACTGGAGATGACTGTTCTGATGTCTTACTGGTTCTAAATGCAGCACTGCACTTGAGATTGAAATTGGTGGTGGGAGAAAAATATCCAAATTTAGTACTGTCCGTGCTCTGTATACAATTGGAATTAAGGTAATTTCAGATACTGAAAAGGAGGATTATCATTTCATCGTCAAGTTCTGCCTTCTGGCCCACGCCAATTTTTAACATTAGACATTGCAGGCTCACGAGCTACCAGAAGAACATAAACATTTTCATGGCTTAAAAGTTCGAGAATTTGCCTCTATTATTTATTTAGCTCATCCCGCGAACTTCTTTTGAAAACATGCCAGCAATATCATGCAAAGTGATTCTTGGTGGCTTTGTTTGGTTTTTCTAAATATTGACTTCTTGTTTTCAACGTTTTGACTCTATCTTCATCTGTGTTTCGACTTCCCACATGTAGATAGGCTCTTGTGATCATCCTTGTGCATGAATGAAGCCATTTACTCTGTAGGACTTATACTTTCTTTACAGGGTATATTTTGGAAACTCGAATTGCACCGAAGTGGCCAAAAGTTAATTATCCCGGTAAGTTGAGAATCATTGTTAAGTTTCAATTATTTCCTGCACTGATTTTTTGTCCTTTTACAATGTTTAGCCTCTTTAACCTTACAAAGCAGTTGTTACAGTACTCACCTTATGGTAATAGTTTATGTATTAGCAGTTTAGTCTCTGAATTGTTTCTTTTTGCACTCTTTTCTTCCGTTTCTTTTGTTGTCTAGATTAATATTGGATATATTGGTGGCCAAATTAACACGGTTTGCAGTGCTTGTCAAATATTTTGGTGGAAGTGATCTGAAGTTTTTATTGTCTTACGTGCAGATTTTGCTATCAAGGCATATTAATCCTCTCTTCTCAGCTGGAGCATTCGTAGTTCCGGCCTCTGCATACTTTGTACTAAAGGTCTCTAGCTATGTAACTCCGTTTTTACAGCATGAGAAACTTTTCCGGGGCTCCTTAAATTTAGCAGTAGCATTATTGGGCTTTATGCAAACTTATGGAGAATACAACCTGATTATAACTTTCTGATTATCAAAGCTAACTCAGAATTTCGTGCTTACCATTAGTAATTTGCTGAAAGTTTTCCTATATTTGCTTGCAGAAATTTGTTTTAAAGCCTTATTTTCTTAAGAGGAAAAAACAGAAGGCTTTAGAGAACATGGAGAAAACTTCAGCTGAGGTAGGGCTACTGCCTTTCTGCATTATAATTCATGCAATGTTTTGACCAAGTAATATTTTGAAGATTTCGTATTTCCGAACACATATCTGTATTTTTACTTAGTAAACATACTCGCGCTTATGATTTCTTCCCTGAGCCTACATCTGGTAAATAAAATTTTAGGTTCAGGAAGCGAGGAAAGCGGCAGAGAGAGCTCAGAAGTTGCTAGAAAACGTAGCCAATCGGAAGAAGAACCGACAGCTAGAAGTGGGAGGCCTTGTTGTTACTGAAGCGAAGTACGGAAACCTTAAGAATGATGGAAGAAGTGAAGACTTGGGAGGAGTAGACCCCGAATTAGCTTCACAAGTCATAGATGTTACCTTACCCCTAAATTTCCTAGTCAGTGATTCGGGACAGCTCAAGGTATATTCTATTCCCCAGAGCTTCTGGTGTTTTGAAAAGAAAATAGAGAAAAAAAAATTATAGTTGTTGCGGTTTTCTTTGTATTTCTCGATTGGCAGCTTCACGAGGGGGTGAGAAAGTCAGGTATTATGGGTTTTTGCGATCCTTGCCCTGGTGTTCCAAAGCAGCTCTATGTACAGTATACTTACGATGGCAAAGAATTCGAGGTACTTCCTCGAGAATTACTTTCCTAGAGGTTTGATAGGATCGATCTGATTACTGATTCGAGTATATGAAACAGGTAACTGTGGACGATTGCGAGGAGTTGACCATACCCCAAGAAGCACACAGGATCTAAATTCACTCGGGACCCCTTTAACATCCGAACCCTCGGTCCATTCGAGGCGATTTTTGAGCTCATATTTATGTTGGATAGGTTTGCTTTGCCCTTTTTTATATCCGTTTCCTTTCTGGGCAACCTGCTTAGTGATTCCATGTTGTACTATAGAGAGCAAAGAGGAAACTCTTTTTTTTTTTTGGATGAATAAGCAAAAGAGGAAACTCGTTCTTTTTTCTTTCTTCCCCTAATAAACTAAAATCCTTTGACAGAAATTTCTAATTCTTTTATTGGATGATGATATCTCCCAAGGAAAAATAATGATACTTTGGCGTGGATATTGATTAATTTGATGGGCCATTCGGTTGGAGATCGTTATGCGATACGGTATGAAAAGGCTATACTGAAAACTAACTTTGAAATCATTTTCTTGGATTATATGTTGAAGTGAGATTATTATGATTTGTAAATATAATGAACTACTAAGGATGTGTTTGTTTTCAGAACAATGTTCAACTCAACTCAACTCCACTCCACTTATCTTCAATTCAACATCACAATCATTACTTTTTATATTTTTTAAATATTTTTAACCATTCAATTTAATTTTTTATATTAAATTCTCTCAACTATTCATTACTTTTTCACAATTTAACTACACAATCATTATTTAATCATTATTTTCTCTCAATTATTTATTACTTTTTCACACTTTTTCTCATAATTCAACAATACAATCATTACAAATCAATTAAAACCAAAACTCAACTCCACTCAACTCTCAATCCAAACACACTCAACTGTCAGTAATAATATAATATAGAATGTTATTTTTATCAAAATAAAATGTGGATCCATAATTGTAATTTGAGGATATTATGACAGATATAATTCTTTTCAATTAGATTGTAAAATTTTAATTTAGAGAGTAATTATCATGGTTAATCTTAATTACTGAAAAGTATGAAATTTACTGCGGAAAATTTAAACTTTATATCGAAAAAAAACAATTTTTATATATAAAAAAGAAATGGCAATTTATGATTAAACCAAAAGAAAAGAAGAAGAAGAAGAAGAATAAGAAGAAGAAGAAGAAGAAGAAGAAATTATGCATGTGCATTTCAAGGGCAAATCATTTCAGGGGTGATTCCTATTTACAGTGTAGAAATTTAAGAATTGACGGGGGCATTAGTCAATCGCGCCCAAACGAGATTAATCAAACGTAAGTGCTCCTCGAAAAAAAATTAGAGAAATTTATCAAAGAAAATAGAAAGAGAAAAAAAGAAGCTTTTTATGGCTGAACAAAGAGAGAAATTACTTCATAATATATGCATGTATATATTTTCGATTAAAAAAAGGCGAAAGAGTGCGTGATTATTCAACCATGTTTGATTCCTTGACAATATTGGTGTGTTTAGTTTAGAGTTAAGTAGAGTTGAGTTTTGATTTTAATTGGATTGTAATGATTATGTCGTTAAATTATAAAAAAAAATGAAAAAGTAATGAATAGTTGAGAAAAAGTAATGACTATATCGTTGAATTGTGGAAAAAGTAATGAATAGTTAAAAGAATTTAATATTAAAAATTAAATTGAATAGTTAAATTTTTTTTTAAAAAATATAGTAATTATATTATTAATTTTTATTGTGTAATGACTAAAGTTAAAATTAAAATTAAAATTTTAAAATTCGATTGTAAAATCAAACGGAGTCTATATTTTCCATATGACCAATGTTGATCTGACAGTTGGCACTCCGCCCAAGCGAGTAGAGAGGGCGCGACGGCGAGTATAACTAGGTTAATCCCGTCGTTTGAGGAGCTTCTCTTCTCCGTTGGCATCGGATTCCGGTGGAAGGAAATGGCGGGAGGTTCGTCGCCGTGCATCTTCTGCCAAATCGCCAGCTCTTCCACCTCGACGACGCTCCTCCACAATGTTCGTCTTCATCACCACCGAGCCGCTCCCCTCTTTATCCTTCGCCCACTCTACTGTTTCACTTTCTCGTGTTTTCCTCGCCAACCAAACGCTGACGCGGTGCCAATATTCCGATTTCGAGCTCACTGATAAGCTATAGCTATTGCAGGATGAGAAGGTGGTCGCTTTTCAGGACATTAATCCATCCGCATTCAGGTTTTTTAGTCGTTAAGCACCCGATTCTCTATGATATGAATTTGGAGGAGCTTCTGAGTTGATCGCGTAAAATCGCAGTTCCGACTACCATTTTCATTTGTTTTAGTGCGTGACTTTCGATGTTTGCGTGGTTTGTTTGCTCTCGCATTAGAGTATCTGGGCGTTAATTTTCTTTGCTGTCCTGACTGAGTTTACTCTGCGCTATGATCTGAATGTTGAACTGCTAATCTTACAATTGAAGCATGAATTCACAAATGTTCAGCTCACATGTATATGGTGGTTCTCCTATTTGACGATTTCGCTGTAATGGGTGCTCATCGATCTACTTGATTTTGCTTTCATTTGGGTTTCTTCCAAGTTGGGCTTAAGAGCTTGATGCTTCCACAGGCACTACTTGGTTATTCCCAAGCAGCACATTCCTACTGTCAGAAATCTTCAGAGAAGAGCAGACGACTACTCTTTAGGTGAATGAATTTCCATGGCGATATCATTTTTGCCCGAATAAATCACTTCATGACTTCTAGTTGCATTTTCCTGTCAGTGCATTGTTTTTATTGAAGTTTTTCATTGTTATTGTTTTGTGCAGTTAGTCATATGCTGAATGTGGGCCAAATGCTATTAAATCGCGATGCACCTCAAACAGTATATAGGTATTATTTCATGTTCTCAAGTTGTTTAGTGCCTTCTGTTCGCCATTCAGCTGGGCATAATAAAACAGAAGGGCAGAAACTACTTATATCTCATGTTTTCATAGTCATTTATAGAATTGAGTGACCCTTCTTGGAGACTACCTGAATCGGACTTAGCTGCAATCATGCTAGTTGGCAAAATTGTCCTTGATTGGAAGTCTGGTCTCTGTCACTTCTTTGCTAGATAATATTCTTGTATTTCCAGATTACTTCCTTGACGTTGATATCACAAGATAGTCATTGAAATGGCAGTGGCGAAGAAATCTGTTGCTGGAGCACTTCTATGATGCTACACGCAACTGTTGCGAACATTATGAATGTTAGGCAGCTATAATTTTTAAGTTGTTTAGCTATATCCAGAAGAGTCTGAACGCTGCTCTGGAATGTGGACTTTCAATTTTTGGTTCAGTGAATAGACATAGCAAAGAATGTTACTTTAGACGATCAATTAAGGAAGCTGCATCTATTCATATAACAGTTGTAACGATCCGCAACTATACTTTCCATTTCTTGGATAGATTCTTCATTTGTAATGTCACTAAATGAAGCTCTGAAATATATTTTAGGGAAAAAAAAAATAAAAATAAATAAAGCTCTGATGAATGTGGTGCTGTTGGCATGCTTTCTAGTCTCTGTAGTCTGTTCTGGGCGATGAATAAAATTGAAGGAAGAAAACAGCGTGACCCATAATTTTGCTACATAATACTTCTTCGTGCTTTTGTGCATAAATAGTGCAAGCTCAATCCCATTTGACCATTATGATGGTCTTGTTTTCCCCGCGCATTCACCTTGACAGATTTGGCTTTCATCAGCCACCAATGAACAGCGTTAATCATTTGCATCTTCATTGTTTGGCACTGCCATTCATCCCTAGGTAACCTACTTGTTCACAGGCCTCTATGTTGTTTTTTTTTGTCTTTTGATTTGGTTTTTACTTTTCGCTCTTATTTTTTACCCTACGGTTAAAGGTGTCTGATAAAATAGTTGAAGTGCTTGAACAGATGGAGACAAATAAAATACACACCCCTGGGACCAGTCGGCTTTATTGAAGCAGACAAGTTGCTGAAGAAATTGAAACCCTTGACACCCAACTTGTAAGCTTAATTTCTACTTGTAACAATTGCTATGTCTTACCACTTTATTCTAATCAACTTGTTTAATCATTGCAAGTTTGGCGCAAAAGCTTACCATGTAAAATAAAAGTTCACCCTCATCATTTTATAAGCTCGGGTATACAGCATGGACACCTGCTGCGCATGTACTTGAAGATAAAAGAAAAAATATATGTGTTCATTGAAAGCATTTTGGACACTTAATACACTGCCCTGCATAGTTTTCCTGGTCACTTAGGAGTTGGCTATGGTGATTGTAAAAGCTAGAAATCTATGTGATGTTGAATTATATTGGCAAGGAAGGATTCAGCAATTCGATGATAGTTGAGGGGGGGATGACATTATGATAGGTGAACTCCCAAAGTCCCCGGCAGAGGAATGAATGACAGTACTCTTAATTGTTGAAGGTACGATTGCTCTGATGAGTTACTGTGAACCCATATCTCAGTGGATGTCCTTCTTGCATTAGAACGTCATTCCTATTGAATGCTTTGGAGTCTGGGATTGCTTCTGAGGTAACTCAGTAAAGTAGAATAGGTTCTGCACTGCAGTAATTGCGGTGCTGAAATAACTTGAGATTAAACTGTCTTGGCAGTTATTGATTAGTTAACTAACCTTGGAGCATAAATGTGTTAAAAGCATCTCTTCGATAGATGGGACAATATGGGTAGCTAAGGCTTCTTATATGCCGCCGGTGGAGAGTCGCAGAGGAGCTAAAGGCTTCTGATGTGGTCTGTATATTCCAATCTGGATAACAGGAGCGGAGCACTAAGTTAAAGTCGGAATTATTGCAGCTTCAGCTAATATTGCTCGGACCCTTCAGCACATTTTAGTCTTTCTTATGATGTGTCCTTTATATTGATCCTGCTGCTTGTGCATGTAGATCTTTTTGAGGGGTAACAACGAAATTCTAGAGGGAACAATAATCACCTCGAGGCTGATCCAGTGGACCCTGCTAGCTGAAAGGAACAAGGTACACGCACAATTTGCTTTCACGATCCCTAGATATATTGTAATGGTCCCAAGGGGCGAGGGACTCGGTGGCCGGTGCTCAGCTAAAATATCTTTCCGAAATCCAAGAGATCACGATAAGTTCTTCTTCCTGATCTGCGTTTGAAGGGGAATAAATCTCTAGGTTCTGTGTCGAATATCTAAGTCCATGCAAGGCCCATATGTCTTACAAGGGCAGAAGAGCGCTAATCAACGGCTTTCGTTCTCATTCATGCATGTGAGCATAAGGCTAGCATGTGCAGATGCCTCAGCTCTCGAGAAAATATTAAACCTTTGATTTTTATCCTAAAATCAACTAGCAATCTTGAAGAACGTCAAGATTCTGAAGTGAATAAAAGAAGTGGCAAGCCATTACTAAATTCAAGTAGCATAGTACGATACAGTAGCACACGATGTTTGTCAGGAATTAATTTTAACTTTGTTTGATTTTACAATCAATTTTTAACTTTATATTTTCAATTCAATAATACAGTTATTATTTTTTTCTTTTTCATTAATTTTTAAATATTCAATTTAATTTTTAATACGAAATTTTTTTAACTATTCATTAATTTTTTCACAATTTGATAATACAATCATACTTTCTCAAAATTATTTATTATTTTTTCTACAATTCAATAATACAATTATTATTTTTTCTTAACTATTCATTATTTTTTTTACACTTTTTCTCATGATTCAAGAACACAATTATTATAAATCAATTAAAATTAAAATTCAATTCTACTTAAATCTAAAATTAAACATAATCTAAGAGTTTTCGGATATTATTCTAACTTGTGAAATTTTTTCTTCTTGTTTTGCTTTTACATCTATTATTTCTTTATTAAGTTCGTGGACCTCTTTATTAGAATCGAAATGATAAAAGTAATTCAAAATAAGAGTAATTTTTGTAGTACTTTTGTCCTTCCCCGGGTGAAACCTGTGATATGAAAGGATCCCCTTTCTATGGCTGTTTTACTTGGTCCTTTTGGGTGCCGGGAAATATGAGCCGAAGCCCAATGTTTTACTCATCGCTTTATTTATTAATATAATAGGATTTTATTAATATAATTTCATGTCACTGTAACATATTTAGTACTTTTAATTCAAACCTTTAATACTCAGTTCTACTATTTAATATTTTTAGTAATCGTGACTATTATAAATATTTTTATTTCTGTTTTCAATTTAAGTATTTACTATTATGATTGAAGTATTTATTATTTTATATAAATTATCACAAATAATAAAAATATTAAATATTTAAATTAAAATATGAAGTGTATCCTAATGATACGGAATCATTAGAATTTTTCAATATAATAATAGCTCGTTCCAGCTGTTTGACTCGAATCCTTAAGATGATGACAATATCTTTAGTCATATTCATGCTGGGTGTCAACCGGATTTGACCCTTACCTGCCTACTAATTCAAGTGCCATTCGAAAAAGGCTGACTCGTGCATGCACCCTCCAAACAAAGCTGTGGCAGCAAGCATCCCCACTGTATCTCTTTGGTGCCATCTCTGCTCTTTCCTCGCTTCTTCAAAAAAAAAAAAAAATATATATATATATATATATGTATACATATATATGTATATATCGACCCCGCTTCAAAATTACATAATCACTATTTGTCTTTTACGATCGTCACACTCATTGGGTAGGTCCCACTTTTCCCTGAGACGCCATCGAAATTGAATTGGTGAATTAAAATGATTATCCTTTTTGTGGCTGAATCTTTCAATTCGAAAGTGTAATTGAATCTCGATCAATTCAGTTGAGCCTAATTGATCATTAAAAAAGTAAAATTCTCGTAATGTAGGTTTCCTGTATTCATAAGGATTCGAATTTGAGGTCTCATTTAAGCGAAATAAGTGTTGAAGCGTAAAATCAAGTCGCTTTGGTAATGATTAGCGATTTCATTACTGGGAATCATCCCAAAATTTAGAGGTAAAAAAAGAAAGTGGTAGATATTCAAATTAATATTAGTCTCAGTTTAAGTTTAAACCTGATCACTCACTCTTGTCAGTTCTCACGCACGTGTGCATACATATATAGCGCATATATGTATATATTTTATGAACTTTTTTTTTATATGAGCCCTATCATTTCGAAGTTTAATTGAGTCACATTTAATTCAATCGAATCGAGTCGATTCATTAAAGGATAAAATTCTCATAACTTAATTTTTTTTATATTTATAAAGATTTAATTTCGAAATCTTACTTGAGCGAAATAAACGTCAAATCGTTTGAATCAATTCATGTGGTTTTATTCAATGAATTTTGAATTGTGTTAGGAGGGAGGGGAGCCCACTAGTAATAAGCTTATAAACATATTGCTGCCTACCGGAAGGTTCATCTTCTTCCTAACCCATCACCGTCCAACCTTCCTCTGCTTTCCGTTAAAAACTCTGGAAGCTCTCCCCCCTCTCTCTCCATTGTCTCAAGAATTTCGACTTCTCCTCCATTTTCAAAAAAACCATGGCCTCCCCTCTGCTGTTTTTTCTGCTGCCATTGCTGCAACTCGTCGCAGCCGCGGCCTCCTCCGTCTGTGTCTCGCAACCCATACTCCTCCAGCTAACGCACTCCCTTTCCAAGGCCCAATTTAACAGTACCCCCCACCTCCTCAGGGCCATCTCCGCCCGCTCAGCTGCCCGTTTCCGTCACCATCACCGCCACCTCTCCGCTGCCACCACTCACCACCACCACCACCGCCAAGTCTCTCTCCCACTTGCCCCTGGGAGCGACTACACGCTCTCCTTCACCCTCGAGTCCGACCAGCCGCAGCCTGTCTCCCTCTACATGGACACGGGAAGTGACCTCGTGTGGTTCCCCTGCTCTCCCTTCAAATGCATCCTCTGCGAAGGCAAGCCGACCCCCAACCCTGCCCTTCTCAATACCTCCTCTGCTTCCCCTGTCTCTTGCCAGTCTGCTTCCTGCTCTGCTGCTCATTCCGCTCGGTCCTCCTCTGACCTCTGCGCGATCGCCCGCTGCCCCCTCGAGTCCATCGAGACCTCAGAGTGCGCGTCCTTCTCCTGTCCGCCTTTTTACTACGCCTATGCAGACGGCAGCTTCATTGCCCGCCTCTACCGCAACTCCATTTCCATTCCCATGTCATCCCCCAGCTTGGTTCTCCACAACTTCACGTTCGGTTGTGCTCATTCGGCTCTTGGCGAGCCTGTAGGAGTGGCCGGTTTTGGCCGCGGATTACTCTCCCTACCGGCCCAGCTGTCGAGGCACTCCCCCCAGTTGGGCAGTCGTTTCTCCTACTGTCTGGTCTCTCACTCGTTCGAGTCTGACCGAGTTCGCCAGCCAAGTCCGCTCATCCTCGGTCGTAACACCGAGTCCAAGCAGAAGAAGAGCTCGGTCAATCAGAAGGAAGGTGAATTTGTCTACACCCAGATGCTTAACAACCCGAAGCATCCTTATTTCTACTGTGTTGGGCTCGAGGGGATCTCTGTAGGGAGAAAGTATATTCCGGCGCCTTCGAGTTTGAAGAAGGTTGACCGGAAAGGTAATGGTGGGATGGTGGTTGATTCCGGGACAACATTTACCATGCTGCCTTCGAGTCTGTATAACTCCATGGTGGCCGAGTATGAGCAGAGACTTGGTCGAGTCCACGAGCGGGCGAGAGGGATCGAGGAGAAAACTGGGTTGAGCCCGTGCTATTACTTCGACGATCGCAGCAAGGTCGGAGGTTCGAACACAAATGTGCCTACTGTTTCACTGCACTTTGCGGGGACCAACGAATCCACCATGGTGCTGCCCAGGGAGAACTACTTCTACGATTTCGTGGACGGCGGAGATGGGTTGTCAGGGAGGAAGAGGAAGGTGGGCTGCCTGATGCTGATGAACGGCGGGGACGAGGCGGAGTTGGGCGGTGGGCCCACGGCGACCCTGGGGAATTATCAGCAGCAGGGTTTTGAGGTGGTTTATGATTTGGAGGAGGGGAAGGTGGGGTTTGCCCGGCGGCACTGCGCGTCCCTCTGGGACAGCCTGAACTGAGCCAGCGCTGACGAGTCAACCCTCGGTTGACTTTGTGTCGTTGACTTTTACCGCACGTGGGGCGTGAGACTGGTTTTCAAACGGGATAAATAAAGGCTTTCTGGTTTGTTCAATTTGTACAGAGAAAAGGCGAAGTGTGTATAAGATTACGTTTGGTTTCAGAGGTAAAATAATTTTGATTGTAAAAAATGATAAATGAGATGGTATTATAAATTTGATTTGAAAAACGTGTATTTTTGTTATATAGTGGGTAGAGTTAAAATTAAAATCATGATTTTAAAATCAAACTCTGAAATTAAACGGGTCTAAAAGTCTGGTCATTCGTAATTTGCTTATTAATGACTGTTCATATATGTTAAGTAGATGATGCCCATTTAAATGCTATTCCGAGGAAAAGCCCCTTCGCAAAAGCTCTGCTCGTAGATGCAACGGGTATAGGCATTGTAAAGGGGACCCTGAGAGTTAATAGGATCGGATGCATTCGATTACGTCGAGCTGAGCGACGTACAAATAAAGATCTTCTCGCAATCATTTATGGGATATTTTTGCTCAGTTGGTTTGGCAGAGATATGATAAAATCTGAGCTGTTCTCATTAAAGATTTCTGGGCCTATCCTGTTTAGTTTTTGGGTACGTTTTGCGGACCCTAGTGCTGCTTCTTATATTAAACAGCAGCCGCCTCCCTCTTCCCGTTGCCAGTAACATTGTACTCAGCGCATGGCGCATGTTTCACTGCCCTGAATAACTTTGGCGTGATTATGTCGATCCATTTTCTAGTAGAATCTCAAAAGAATTATGAGAAACTGTACAAATCTTATGATCACGAAAGGTCGAATGGTTAAACAATTTGCAGCGCACTGTAGCATTGAGATAGTTCTCTGGTGAAACCAAAGAAGCACGCCCTTTCTCCCTTCCTATTCGGACCTGCCACCGCCCCCTATGGTTATTCGTGAAATAATCATTGCATGTGAAGAATATCCGATGCGTTATAGATAATATTGGTCGCACATTAAAATTCACGAAATGTTTCTTTTCTTTCTAAATGATTTTGGTCCAGATTCGTTAATTTTTGTATGATGGTGAGATTAAAATCTACTGCGCTTTTGAGCGGGAGCGGGACTAGAAACGAAAGGAGAGGATCAGAATCTACCACCATGTCCATTACACGATCAGCAAGGACAATATTTATATCTTGTCCTTGGAGCACTTTGTGAGGCTTATGGGAGGAACGAAGGACGGAAGAAGGAAAGGCCAAATACGAAAAACGGGAAGGCGAGTCTCCCAAAGCAGCCGAGAGAGAGTGAGAGAGAGAGAGAGTGAGTGAGAGCTGGCATGGCAAAAATATATATATATATATATATATTTTTTTTTTTTTTCTTCTCCTCTTTTATTTCTTGTCGTGCAATGCAAATTGGACTGGAGTGGAGCAGCCAAGACCAAGAAGACGGGTGGCTTGCGTGCGGGACAGCTGGTTGCTGCTGTCCCACCAATGACCACTAAGTTACTAACGTCAGACGTGGACGGTGGACTCATTCCTGTGTGGTTTGGTTGTTTGGTCCATCCATTGATGATTTTGATTGGATTATGTGCACTCGTCATTTCTCTTGCCAAGTCTAATTTCGAGCACGAGGATAATGACACTCTTGTGCACCCATCGAAAATATAACTCAGATTGATTGCCGCTCGGAAGCATTTGGATGGTTATTTATAGTGGAGATCGAAAGACTGAGACGGAAACTCGCCCTCTAATGCTAGGCAGGGATCCGGAAATTTGCATTTCGATTGTTTTTTCGATTGGTATGCTTATCAAAGACTCCTTTTACGATGGACGGGTTGATCAATGATTGCAAGCTCCCTGCAATTATTTATTTGCCCTTCTGGATGCATCATAACATAGACAAAAGAGAAAGGGAGTATTTGTTTGCTTATAAAATCGCAAAAAAGAAGTGACACATTTTTATTTTTATTTTTTTTAGAATTAGAGAAAAGTGGAGCCCCAATCTGCCGACTGCCGCTCATAGAGGGACCAAACCTTGTAGTTTTTTTTTGGTAGCAACCTTGTAGTGCTTTTAGCTTCCATTTTGCAATGATGCAATTGGGGAAAAAGAAAAAAAAAGAAAAAGAGAGAGCCTTGTTTTGTAGGTCGTGGCCATTATTGGATGAGGCTTTTTGTAAAGAAGCTTTTTTCCTTTGGGAAAATAATAATAATAATCCCACTCATCTATCTATCCATTGTACTTCTATATTTCATTATCGAATATTGTTGTATTCGTTTACCTCAGCTTTTCCCTCTCAAAATAGTACCGAAGGTTCAAATATGCTTGAGCTCTCCATACAATACTTCAAGCTGTTGATATATTAGCCGCCCGTATGATAGATCAAAAGATATCAAAAAATATTATCATTATCATTGCCATTTACTTCATCCTGTTTAGCGGGCTAAATAGGAAAATTAAAGTTATGAAAACGATAGTTCGAATTTGATATGAAACTTTGGCCTGACCGGGTTCATAATAATGTTGGTAGGACACAATTCTTGATGACTTCAGGATCAATCATCGTGCGATGAAAACGTAACGCCAAGCGAGCCCCATGGCATGCACGTATGCGCACAATATATACTCTCATCTGAAAATTAAAAATAATTAATAAATAAAGACAAATTACCCAGTATTCCGTACGGCCACTCCTCCTTTTGAAACGTGGCATATTTTATGCAGAAGCCGCCGAAAGAACCGGGCGGCTGTCTCTCTCTGTTCGTTCGTGTGGGTGGAGATGATGACGTCACTGCTGGGGTCTTCCCGTCCTTCCCTTCCACTTCTGCACGTGAGGCTGAGCTTCGCGATGTTTCTAACGCCTCATTTGTTTGTGTCATTTGTTAATTACTTGTTTGGATCACGGATTGAAAAAAAAAAAAGTCATTGGAAACTATTATATAAATTTATTTATAATTTTTTTCTAACTGATTCGTCCAGAGTCCTTTTAATCCACGATCCAAAACAAGCATAAGTTTAACAACTATCAAGACACAATCTGAATGTGATGAAATGATTCCTTACGGTACTGTTTAGCTTGTGTTAACGGATAACCTCGACTGCATTCGCACCCTCGTTGGTCCAATAGCCAGAAAGCCAACAACCTCTCTCTCATCTTCTCCTTTTCTTCTGATTATAAAAGGAGGTCAACGAGACTAATAGCAATCAAGAAAGGGGAAACGAATAGATTTAGTTAGCCTTACCCAAAAAAAAAAAAATTTCACTGTTTTTCTTCCCATCCCATTTCATTTGAGAATCCAAATGGAAGGGCTTTTCGGCCCAAAAGGCCCATCACCGATGGCCCTAGATCCATAGCTCCGGTCCATATGCGGCCTCTGAATGGCTTGCCTCCCCCGTCTCCCCGATTCCCAACAAATCCTCAAACAAAGTAAAGCACTTGTTCGTAGCTTTCCCTCCAATTTTGCCTTCCCTAATTATCTTTATTTGAGCCTTCCGCTGGATTCAAACAGTACCATGAAGAAGCCTTAGTTTCCGATTTCGGGCACTTGGTTGTCCTCTTCACGGAGTAAAAAGAGGCGAGAAAACATGTATAGATTACCGGAAGGAGAGAGGAACATAACCATATTAAGCGGGAATGAAGAGGGTGAACGGTCCTTGAGCTCCACGAAACTTCAGCCCGGCAAAGCCAGGACAAAGTCGATCCACCCACCCATCGAGTCTCACTATGTTCTCGCCCCGAGTCAGGAGAAGAAGCAACCTTCATCGATGAGTTCCAGCATGAAGTCGATGCTGACTACCTACCCGCTCAGGCTGAGGGAGTCTATGAAGAAGATCGGGAAGAGCCAGAGCATGAAAGTGGTTCTTGAGGGTGTTCACGAGACCAAGGACGAGCAGTTGGTCGAGTCTTTCAGGGAGCTGCTCTTCCTCGAGGGGCATCTTATCGGGAAGCACAATGACTATCATACGCTCCTAAGGTTAGTTATGATCGATACTTTTGTTGCTTTAGATGGAACCATGGCACATGATCAATTGAACTCTTTCTCTCTTATCTTCATTTTGTTTCCGACACCAGGTTCCTTAGAATGAGGGACTTCGATTTCTCGAAGGCAAAAGAGATGTTTCTTAATTATCTCAAATGGCGAGAGGACTACTGCGTTGATGCTATTCCCAAGGTAATTTCTACAGAGTTTCTAGCTTGGCTCTTGCAATGATCAAATAGTAGTTTCTTCTGTTAGACATGAATATTTACATGGAAATGGTGCAGGAGTTTAAGTTTGAGGAGCAGGCAGAGGTGAAGAAATGTTACCCTCACGGGTTTCACGGAGTCGATAAGTGGGGCAGGCCGGTGTACATCGAACGGGTTGGAATGGTGGATCTCAATGCTCTTTTACAAGTGACCACGATCGAACGGTTTGTGAAGTACCATGTAGCAGAACAAGAAAAGACCCTGAACCTGAGGTACCCTGCATGCTCCATCGCAGCAAAGAGGCACATTGCGTCCACGACAACCATTTTAGATGTCAAGGGAGTGGTGAGACGAGACCAAGACGCTCTCCATATGGTTCTACGACAATTTATCTTTCGGTTAAAAAAAAAAAAATCGACTTTTTGTTTGCGCAGGGAATGTCGAATTTCTCAAAACCTGCAAGGTTTCTGTTCATGGAGATTCAAAAGATCGATAGCAGTTACTATCCGGAGGTACGTCAGCATTATAATTTTCCCATGGTCTCTGCAATGAATAGATGGATGAAGGTTAACGTTCTTCTTTTCACAGACTCTAAATCGACTCTTCATTGTTAATGCGGCATCGGGGTTCAGGATGCTGTGGAGGGCACTGAAGGCATTTCTTGATGCACGAACATTAGCTAAAATTCAAGTACGAATGAGTTTCTTCCAGACATCAATCATATCTAACTATCACTAATTGATAGCAGATTTTCGTATCGTTGTTCTGTCCATTGAAATCCTCAGTTTGATGTTCAGGTGCTAGGCAGTAATTATCACAGTGAACTCCTTGAAGATATTGATCCAAGGTCGCACTTCATCTATACCGCTATTATGCTGGAAACTGCTTCTATCTTTTGCTGCCATGCTTACTTATCGATCCTGCAAATGCAGTAATTTGCCGAGCTTTCTAGGAGGAAACTGCACATGTTCCGATTACGGAGGTTGCCTGTTAAGCGACAAGGGGCCGTGGAATAACCCCGACATCACAGAAATGCTCGAGGTTCCTAAAATATCTGAGCTCTAGCTCTCTCAACAATTACTTTTTTCATGGCTGTAAATATATATGACGAATTCAGGCCATGTCGTTGAGAGAAGAAGAAAATGGCAATGGAGAAGACCTCGGCATGGTTCCGGAAAATAACTCTGGTCCTTCTTCGGTCAGTAAACTAAAGTTGTTTCATCTGGCTCACTTTGTATCGGCAGTTCATTGTTGTTCGAATTCTCATTACTCTTTATCTTCTTTGGAGATCTAATCTGATTCTGTTCATACAGGAAGAAATGATAAAGCACGAATATTTGGAACTTGTTCGGAGAAAGTACGGTGAAAAGTTCCAAGCCTTGGCAGATGCCCTCGGTGATATGAAAACAGTGAGTCGCACTATCACTTGTCTTTCATTGCTAGCTATTAGAGCCGACACCATTGTACGTGGATTCTACTGATCTCGGTATTAATTCTGTTTTTGGCAACAGAAAATCGAAGCTCTGGATGCTGTACTCAAGAATACGAAGACGGTAAGGACAACAAAACACATGCACTGCTTCCCCTCGACGCCACCTTCCGGGTCGAAAACTAATGTTTGAATCTTCTTCTTCTTCCATGTCTCTTCATTCAACCAGGTTCTTGAGGAATTTTCTCAGGAGATGGAAGGCATGAAGTGACCAGTTGGACAAGCGATATTCAATGCCGGCCCACCCTAACCATTCGCCGCCCATTTTAAAGAGTTCGGTCGGGGAGTACCTCTTGCTTCTTTTTCTACACAAGAGGATCAAATGAGAACACACGAAACAAATATGTAGGGTCCTATTCGTAGGGTGGGTGAAATGTACGGTCAAGGATCAAACTTTCAAAATATGATACGGCTGGGAAGAGCAGGCTGTGCCTCGAAACCGATCCATCAACACCTAACTGTAAAATACCCATTGAATCTATACAACTTTGGGCTCATCTGCAACTTTAAAATTTAAGTCGATAAGTGACTGGATCCAAATTTCATATAAGTTTATGGTTTCTTTCTCAATTTTTTCCGTGTGGGACAGCATATCTCAACACTCGTCATCATGTGGCAGCATGTGGTCTAACATGTGTCACGTACCCTTAAATACTCGCCCTCAACAACTGATCACAAGCTGAGCATCATCTTTCGTGTTAGGGCAAGGAGGTACAAACACTAAACTAGCCTCAAACTCCACACTCGCGCCTAACTAGATGTGCATTTTGAGTTATCTCGGAACTAGACCATGCTACTCTTAGGTCTAACTAACATGAGGCGCACTCTTAGCTGTCTCGAAATCGAATCTGGCGTGGTGTGATCCCATATGTGTGCGCGAAAACGTAACTCGCTCTGATATCATATAAAACACCCACTATGCTTACACAAATTTGGACCCATATGTAACTTAAAAATTTAAACTGACAAGTTGTATAACCAAAATTTCATATAAACTTGTTATTTCTTTATCAATTTTTTCGTATGGAAAAATATATTTTTAACACTGACATGTTGTCTTACTGATATCCCAAACAGACATTGACTCTATGGAAAGGGGCATCACATGATAACTTCTCAAATAAGCACACTCTATTCTCTGAAATCAAAGGATTTTTCATTCGATTCTCGTGGGAGCTGGGCTAATGGGCCATTGCCGCTCGGATAAAATAAATCAACTAATTTTAATTAAATAACTCCGTATTTTTTTCTTTTTCTTTTTTTGCTATTTTTGCTGAAAAACAACGAGAGACAGAGAGAGGGAAGAGTTTGGTTCAGTTTTTTCATTTTCTCATCGAGCGAGGGAGCGAGCGATTCCATTTGAAGCGTTCCCCATTTTTGTGAAGAAAGCTTTTCCCCAGCGTTGCTTCCCTTTCTCCTCAAACAATTCCTTCGAATCTCTCTCCGTCTGGTTTTCCCATCCCACGGGGAAGAAGCAGGGAGGAAGCTCATCTGCCGCAGAAGATCTTCGGATCCTCGCCTCGATTTTCCTTCGGAGGAACATTTCCGAGCAGTTTCAGCAATGAGCACGACGGGCGAGCTGCTCAACATCGAGCCTCTGGAGCTGAAATTCCCGTGTAAGTTGCTCCGGATCTGTTCGTGCCACCCTAGGGTTTTCCGCGATTCGATCGCTTCGGTTTTGACGATTTGTTGCCTTGTTTTTGTGCTTGATTTGATTTGGTTAGTCGAGCTGAAGAAGCAGATCTCGTGTTCTCTCCAGCTGTCGAATAAGACGGACAACTATGTAGCTTTCAAGGTAAAATGTTTGTCTATTCCTATTTCCGAGGCACTTTTAATGAATCGAAACTCCGCTGTGTTGATTTGGATTCCTTAGGCGCTCTTTCGTTCCTCAGAAGATATATGTCCGCCTACGCAAGCTTTCTGATATAGTAAAATTCTTAAACTAGAGCTGTGGGATGATTATGAGGATTAGAATTTGGCTGAATCTTTGTTTTAATGTGCCGGAGAGATCGGGTTTGCTCGTTGATTTGTAATATGTAGAGACAGCACAAAGGAAGAGATTGGATTGACTTGTTTCAGATTAATCCTTGCTGATCCTTCTTCTGGATTTAACTCGCTTTCTATGGTCTGTCGAATGATTGCATAGTTGAAATGTTATTTATCTTCAGGTGAAAACAACAAATCCAAAGAAATATTGTGTCCGCCCCAATACGGGAGTTGTGTTGCCTCGGTCAACATGCGATGTTATAGGTATTACTACAACCATTTACAACCTTGTTATTTTTCTCCTTGTAGTTAAGATGTAAAAGAGAGTAGCTTTTCGTGGTGTTGATTGGGTTCGACTTTTAATTGGGAATTATTGTTTCTTCAGTGACCATGCAAGCGCAGAAGGAGGCTCCTCTGGACATGCAATGCAAGGACAAGTTCCTCCTGCAGAGTGTAAAAGCTAGTGATGGTGCTACTGCCAAGGATATTACTGCAGAAATGGTAAGTTTCTTTGCTGCTCTTTTCATTGGTGAGTCATGTTTGATGTGTTGTTTTTCTGAAATTATGGAGTGGCTATGGTGCAGTTCAATAAGGAGGCGGGGAATGTTGTTGAGGAATGCAAGTTGAGAGTGGTCTACGTCGCACCGCCTCAACCTCCTTCTCCAGTGCCAGAAGGTTCGGAAGAAGATTCTTCACCAAGGGGTTCTATATCAGATAATGGCAATGCTAATGGTTCGGATTTAGCTTCCGTAAGTATAGAAAATTAAGTATTTCATTCTTAGATTGCTGGGCCATCATGTATAATGAGCTTGTGTAATTTTGACTGTGAAGCTACTAAGTTGCATCTTTTTCTCCCCTTGGCTGTATAGGTTACAAGATCATTTGTGGAGACTCATGATAAGTCCTCAGAGGTAAAATTTCTCTTTATTTCGTGAGTGTTTATAAATTTTGTAGTTCTATGGTTTTAACATTTTTGCAAAGATTCCTTTCTTTTAGTCCATGTGAAATATGTTCATTTTAAATTGTTCGTACTCCTTGATGGAATGATTCTAGAGTTTTAGACATCATCCTACTTTTGCGTTCTCCCTGTAGCTTGCTTTTGGAAGTCCTTCGTTTTCCTCATCGATTCTTCTCAAATCTTTCATAGTTTCATACCTTAGATTCATAATCTCTCTTAAATCTTGTTAAAGTACTTCTCAAGGAGTTATTTGTTATGACTATTTAACTGTTTGGTTTCATTCTATTCTCATTTCCTTGAATCTTCTTCGTTGTTTTACTTGGTTTTGATTTCCTTGGTAGATTCCGGTTTCGAAGATAAGTTATTAAGTGGATTCTGCTGCCTTGATGGTCTATTCAATATTGAGTTAAGCCTCTCATTTGGAACAAGCATCAGAATACCTTCAAACCACTCTTTGCTCTTAGTCTGCAAATTCTCATTTTTCGATATATCAATGACTTTCTTATTGCTATTGCTAATTAATAATGTCCCAGTGCTGGTTGTTTCAAAGTTGTCATGCCATAGGTCTACGTGTCCCCTTATTTTCGTTACTTTTCATAGACATTATTTGGTTGTCAGCGAGCAATTTTTTGAGGACGAAGATGAAGTTGTAACATCCCATTTTGGGCTATAGAAGTGAAACCATTCACCATATTGTGATGACCTCTGATGAACAAAATGTGTTTGGTGGAAGTTGTGATCTCCGTGATGCTCATCCATTAGAAGTTGAATTTCCTTTATCCAGTCCAGATTGAAGTTTAGGTTGCGTTTGGTTTCATAGTAGGATTTTAAAATTAGATTTTGATTTTGAAAAAAGAGTGGTATAAATGGGGCCCACCCTTTGACTTTGTATGAGTTATGTTGTTTTGTTATGGAAAAAAGTAGTATAAATGGGGCCCACTCTTTGACTTTGTATGAGTTATTTTGTTTTATAGTGGGTAGAGTTAAGTTAGAATTGTGATTCTAAAATAACACCCTAAAACCAAACAGGGCTTTAGCCTCTGAAATAAGAGTTCCCAAACTTGCAATAAAGTCTCATTCACTCAAAATATTCTCAATGTGATATAGAATGAAGTAGCACATTTGCCGATTCTAGTCTGCCCTTTTCCTGATGTAATGAGTACTTAAAGGACATGTTTTCGAATCATTCTCTTTATCTGGATGCGAGTTCATTGCGGGTCATGTGATCTTGGGAAACATATCATCGTTGAAGCATGGTGAGAAAAGTTGGCGATGATTACATTTTCCTCTCTCTCTCTCCTCCCTTTTTGAGAAGAAGTAGCTCTGCCAACTTATTGCTTGCACAATTATTCGTTCTGTAAATAGTTGCACATTTAGTGGTCGATGCTTGATTCGCTAAACTCGTTGATCCAATTGCAGGCCAGAGCTCTTATTTCGAAGTTGACTGATGAGAAAAATAATGCAATTCAACAAAACAACAAGCTTCGGCAAGAACTGGTGAGAAATTCAAATGGGATGTTATTTAACTACATAGGCTACCAGTTCTCCAGTTTTGATGTCCTGTCTTGTGCTTCACCTTGTTTCTCTCACTTTCTGCAACTTGTTCTTTCACATTAAATCAAGTAGGGAGTGATCTTCCTCGTTTTCTTTAGCCTTTAATATCTGTGCCTATTTGACTACTTGGTGTCCAATCTTGTCAGTGACTGATCTGAGAAACAATCATAAAACCCATCCCTTTATTAACACTTCAGATCCTGTTTCTTGCTGACACGGACACAATATATATTTTGAGCAGGAGCTACTTCGACGACAAGGCAACAAGAGCCGTGGAGGTGTCTCACTCATGTTTGTGGTCTTGGTGGGATTGCTTGGCATAATTCTGGGGTACCTCATCAAGAAGACATAACAGGCACGCAACAATTAAATCATTTGCAGCATTTGTTTGCCCCACCAGTTCCAATTTGTCTCCGATCATGAAGTGGAATGAGGATGACAGGAAACAGAAATCATGAACTTGTTGGGGGTTTAGGCAACTTCTTACTGTGGATTTAGCAAAAAATCTGTTAATTGGGACGACCCGCAACTCAGAACTTCTTTTTAAAGTCAGATTCTGCATTAGACATTTGCATTCTTTGTTCTGTTGCATAACTTAAGAGGTTGGTCGTTTTCATTTTTTCCCTCTTTTGTTGTTGCTTGTTTTCGGGATAGTTTCTCAATGTCATGACTAGTAACTGTTAATAAATTGTCCTTTTCTTCTGCTGGTTTGGGGTAGACTTTGGCTGTAACCAACAGTTGCTGAACTAAGACTTCTGTTTCTACGTCTAATGTAGTTGGTTGGTGAAGGCTCACGGGTTCTCATAAGGAACCCGGCTCCTATTCGGGACGTCAGTATGTGAAACTGTACTTGTTAGAGACGAGATTCTACTGAGTAAAAGCTTACAGCAGTGGTCCATTGTACTATATTGCTTGGGTTGCACGTAAAGGATCATGAAGCTGGATGAACGATGTGCAAGTACCGGAGTAAAATTTTAAATGACTCTGTTTCACTTCATCTATTAAATTACATTTAGAAACTACTTGTAAACCTTATTATACGGCACGGCAATGGAAGGATTCGATCTGAATGACAAGTCCTCAAAGCGATAAGATATTATTATTATTATTATTATTATCATCTAATATCTACCCTTATTGTTGGGCAATTAGTAAAGCATGAGAGCGTCGGTGAAATGGTAAACCTACGCGTATTTCATCCTCATGGTGAGCTTAAATGCATTAGATATTCGTGATTGGAAATCCAGTGGAGAGAAAAAAGGAGAATAATAGCAAAATGAACGGCAGGAGGATAAGCGTAGCCGTCCGTGGAACCGTGAAAAAGCCCCCTCCCAATTGGTTCTGGAAGTTTCTCCAGTCTCCGGTTAGATTCTCCACAATGAATTATAACCTCCACGCGTCGAGCTGACTTCACTCGGAAACCCAAGCCCGTCGCAAGCTAAAACTCTCCCTCCCTTCGGAGCCAAACTCAACATCTCACGATTCTCGCCTCAACAAAGTAGAACAACTTCCTGCGAACTCCAGCAGACAATCACGATGGCGTCAACGATGATCGCTCTAAGAAGGGCCGCAGCTTCAGCTCTGTTCGGCAGGATCAGAGCCGGCAGCACCCAGACTCGTTCTATTCCGGCTCTCACCCTTTCTCGCTCCTTCAACACCGAGGCCGAGGGTACCAGCTCCATCAGCGACGACCGTAGCATCATTGATGTCCAGCGCCACCCTGACCGTGCCGCTGTCTCCCGCAGACGAGACCGAGCTCCTAGTTTTTTCTCAGGTAACCTTTGTTTTGTTCTCCTTTTTATTCAGTCTCCCTCCTATATTATCTTGTAGTGTTTCTTACTTCGGAAGTTCACCGCATGTATTGCAGATGCGTTTGATCCCTTCTCACCGACGAGGAGCCTAAGCCAAGTCCTGAACTTCATGGACCAGCTGATGGATGATCCATTTTCCCAGGGCTTCACGGCTGGATCGAGGAGAGGCTGGGATGTCAGGGACGACGATGACACTCTCTACCTCCGGATCGACATGCCGGGACTCGGTAAAGAGGACGTCAAGATCTCGGTCGAGCAGAACACCCTGATAATCAGAGCTGAAGGGGACAGGGAGTCGGACGAAGACGAGGAGAGCGGGCGGAGGTACTCTGGCAGGATCGATCTGCCTCAGAATCTCTATAACATCAACGACATAAGGGCCGAGATGAAGAATGGGGTGTTGAAAGTTTGCGTCCCGAAGGTGAAGGAAGAGGAGAGGAAGGATGTTTTCCAGGTTCAAGTCCAGTGAAAAGACTTCTATTCTATGACTATGTTTCTAAACTGAGTATGATGATGTAAAATCTAGTGATGTTCTACGTGACTTATACGAGAGTCGTAGTAAGAAGCATCGCAGTTTTCATTATTACCCGGGTGAGCTGAGCGCCCAGTGAGGATTCAACTCTTCGAGCAATCTATTCGAGCTCGTAATGGCCTTCGGCTCATCCATCTGCTGCATCTCTGCAAAATAGGCTTATGCCTACTCTCACTCTCACGCCTCTTCACCTTGTAAAAGCTAATCTATTGATAGATGAATCTAAAACTGCCCAGAGGATCTTCTGCAGAAATATGTTCGTCATTGATGAAACTGCAGAACGCGAACCGAATCGAATAATGAAAACTACTAGCAGCAAGAGAAAACCATGAGCGCTGAATTGACAAAACAGATGGAAACGGGATGCAAGCAATTGCCCTGTATTACTAATAAATACCGTCGAATTCTCTAACAGCTTTATTCTCCGAATTCCAACGACGACGGCAGGCTATCAGCTTCAATTCACAATCCTAGCAAAATCAATGTAAGGAAATCCGCCAAACAACCGTAATTGAAGCATCGTGTAGTTAATTTCAATGCCGGAGCTGCAATCGATCCGTCAAAAAGCATCCGAAGAAGGGGGAAAACCTAATTCGGAAGCGCCGCAATCATATTCAGTCATCGTCGTCTCTCCGTTTTGGCTTGCGATAGTTCTCCTCGATGTGCTTGGCCATCACGAGGCCCGTGTCGATGAGCTTCCTGACGTTGGGGACGTTGTAGTTCTGAGCAGCGTAGACGCCGAACGCCGTCCCAAGTAGGAAGGAAAAGGTGCTCCTGATGAAGCCCATCGGCGCTCCCTTCAAACGAGCGGCTGCGGGGAGTGTTCGAAGGGTTTAAGAGAGCGGGGGGAGAGAGAGAGAGAGAGAGATGAATGGTAAGACGATCTGACGCGAGACAGAGTGAGGGGGGAGATGGAGGGAACAGTGAAGGAGGGGAGCTTTTTCTCGTGCTCTGCACGCGTTGCCACTGTCCCCTTCTGCAAGAATGCAGAAGCGACGTCGTCTGATTGGTTTCTTGCGTAATGTCCCAGCGCTCCGGTTTGTTCATGTTTTGGCGGTAGGATTGAAAAATTAAAGTCCTTTTCTATTAAAAAAGTTGATTTTTTTCCCCCAAAATTTTACAATATCACTGATAACATGATATTTCACATTAGCATTTTTTGTCCGTGATGAATGGAATTACTATTACATATAAATTTTTGTATTTTATTTTTAACCTAGATATATTCAATTCTCGATTTATTTGACTAAGGGGTAACGGATAAGTCGCTACTGAACAGTTTAAGGTTCCTTAAGGTTATTTAAGTCGCCTAGATTACTACAAGTGAGGTAACCCAATTTTAGTCGTTAAAACTCGGCTCAAGGGATCCTGTTAGGGAAGTTCGGTCAATGACAAATTGATCCTCCAACATTGGCACTTCATTGCCTAGGGGTTTGACAATTTTAAGTTATTCGAGTTGTATATTGAGCTCACATCCTTGCATCTCGCATTCACATTTGGACCACTCTCAATGTAAATCATGATCGAAATCCCGTATGCGTGTGTGCGGAGAGAATCCAAGTGCAGACTTAGGAGTACGAGGCTAGGGATGGCAATGGTGTTGGTAAAAAAAATCATATTTGCGGATAACCGTACTATTTTTTGCCCCGCATAATCGCACCAAATAATTATGGTGAGGATATGGTTTTTAATTTCAAGAACTTCGGCGACGCGATGCGGATGTGGTTTTGATGATAAAAACCACGGATAAAAACCACACCGCAACTTTATGTTTCTATATTTATAGATTAGACTAATATTTCAACCCATTTTCCAAGCCTAATCTAAATCTCACATGATTTCTTAATCAAATTAATAAAAACTAATAAATGTAGAGGTAGAATACTGATTTATGGATAATTTTTATTTATTAGATTTTTAAATTGTTTATTTCTTTATTTGCTATGTTTTTCTTGATTTCTATTTAATTTAATTTTGCGGTGCGATGTAGTGCGGATAACCACAGTCTTTTGGTGGTGTAGATATGGTTTTTAATTTTCAAAACGGCGGCGAATGTGGTGCGGATATGGTTCGCAGTTTTAGATTGCGGCGTGGTCGCAGTCTGGTCCTTGAGTTGGTACCTCTCCACACATCCGATGGTTACTCGAGCTAAGGTTGGCATCATCAAGCCTAATCCAAAATATGCCCATCTTTCTGTCTCAGGTATTCCTGCTGAGCCTTGAAGTGTCAAGGGGCCTCTTAGACATCCCGGCTGGAGAGATGCCATACTCGACCAACTCCAAGCTCTTCACAAGAACAACACCTGGGAGCTTGTCCCTCGAGCTCCAGAGATGAATGCAGTAGGTTGCAAGTGGGTCTTCAATACTAAGCTTCGCGCAGATGGCACTCGAGATCGTCTTAAAGCCCGACTAGTTGCTAAGGGCTTTCATCAAGAAGAGGGGGTTGATTTCTTTGAATTCAACCCGATCGTCAAACCAGCTACCATTCGAATTGTCCTCACTTTGGCTGTTGTCCGGATTTGGTCCATTCGCCAGCTCGATGTTAAAAACGCTTTCTTGCATGGGAATCTTGATGTGCCCGTGTACATGGAGCAACCTCCAAGCTTTCGTGATGATACACGTCTTGATCATGTTTGCCTCTTGTGTCGTGCTCTCTATGGACTCAAAACAAGAGCCGAGAGCACGGTTCGAGAAGTTTAGTACTTTTCTCACACTATGGCTTTGTATGCAGCTCCGCCGACTCTTCACTTTTTCTCTACCGTCACGATCATCACATTATAATCCTGCTTTTATATGTTGACGACATCGTTGTGACAGGGGATTATGAGTCTTTACTCAATGATCTAATCATATCTCCTGGCACGCATTCTCAATGAAGGATCTTGGCCCGCTACATTACTTCTAGGTGTTGAAGTTGCCCGTGCAACTGCTGGTCTCTTTCTTTCGCAGAAGAAATATGCCCGTGGCATTCTTGATCGTGCATCGATGGGTCAGTACAAGGCTTGCTCTCAAGTAGCCCGTGGCGAAATCAGATGACCAACCTTATTGTGATCCTTCTTACTATCGGAGGATTGTTGGTGCTTTGCAATATCTAACGCTTACTAGGCCGAACATCTCTTATTCGGTCAATGTAGTTTGTCAACGGATGCGTTCTCCGACAATGGCAGACTTTCAGCGTGACAAACGTATTTTTCGTTACAATTCGGGGTTCTTTGGATGTTGGACTCAGTATACTTTCATCGAGTAGCCTCAATCTTCATGCATTTGCTGATGCTGACTGGGCTGGATGCAAGGAGACACGGCGTTCCACTACGGGTTTCTGTGTCTTCCATGGGGCTAATTGTGTTTCTTGGGGAGCAAAGAAGCAACAAACTGTTGCACGGTCCACAGCTGAGGCTGAGTATCGGGCTCTCGCGTTGCTGTGGTTGAGCTCACGTGGATTTCTTACATATTTCGGGATCTTGGTGTCTATCAGCAGCAACCATCCCTATTATTCACAGATAATATTTCTGCTCTTCATTTGAGATCCAATCCCATCTTTCATGTTCGGACTAAACACGGGGAGATAGATTATCATTTTGTCTGAGAGAAAGTTGCTCTAGGCTCTATTGTCATGAAGTTTGTCCTGAGTTCACTACAAGTTGCGGACATTTTCACTAAGCCTTTGGCTCGTGCCAGCTTTCTGGACCTTCAAACCAAACTCGGTCTATGGGCGAGTGTGAGGGAAATAAATCATGAAGATACACCGAGTCAAGAAGGCATATCATCTTCGAATTCCTCTCCACCAAATCCCAACTAATTAGAGAAATATTATTATGAAGATATGATTGTTATAATAGCTTGATACCTTCCCATTGTATAGCACTGTATACTCAATATATGTATATGTGAACATACACTAATGATGTTAGTGAAAACATTCTTCAAAATATCTCTGCCTTCTATCGTTCTCTGTATAGTGTTATTTTGTGAATGAATTTCCAAAATTAAATTAGCAAAACACGTGGCTGGTCCTAGTGCTGACATGGCAAAGTGCAAAGTGCCCGTTTCACATGGACATTATGCCACGTGGCAACCCCGGCCACGGCGACTATGGGTTCGCAAGACCATTTGTGTCCCAAATTGGACGGTCTCGCCATGCGACCATGTCTCCCCCAATACTCATCTCTTCTAATCAATGTGGGGCCCCTCAGCATTATGTGCGTGACATGTCTCGTCTCATGGTATTTATTGTTCCAATTACCATAGACAAACACGCTGAAAAATCTTCCATTGGCACATGGAGATCCACCCAGAGCTGCCGTAAACGAATTTTCACATTATATCAGGTGTCGATACCGCTGAATTTCAAGTCTCACAATTTCATTTCTATTTACGATGGTTAATTTCACCTACACTGTTTTGATCTAAAAGAACTTCAATTGCAAGAACAATAATAACAATTGAAGTACTGTTTTTTAAATGTGAAGAGGTCATGCAAGAATTGTATTGATGTAAACATATGCTATACATGTGACTAAATAACAACTATTGGATAAGATGTCAATGCTATAACAAAGGTCAATGGACGGTCGGTCCGAGACTCAAAAATTTTTCGCGCAAAAGTTAGATTCAGTCAATACTATTGTAATTCAGTTTTTTTTTTTTTTGGCTCAGCTACTATAGTAATTCAGCTGAGTGCAATTGTTATTATGGGTGGCAATAAATTGATGAGATAGTCATGTTTTTTCCATAAATGGTGCGACACCTCGTAAAATCTCATTTTGAACCAATTTCTTCACTTTTTATAGCACCTCTTAATTTGTAAGCATTGGAAAATAAGTTTCTCTGCATCCCACGCAGCGTAATTTCTTTTTGTTATTATGTAGCAGCCTGTTTATAATTAATCAAGGCCTTATTAGGAAATGATCAATTGAATATCAGATTTACGATTTTTTTGACAGGTAATAAATTGTATCTGAAAATAAGAAAATGGCCAAAAGAAAAAAGAAAAGGCCAGGAAATTTTTGTTGTCGTTTTAACTGAAAAAACCGCCGTTTCCAACTTCTAGAATTATGGTCAACATCCGTTTCCCACCGCCAACGACCAAATGTGCTAAATGACAATATTTCCGGTCATTGAATTTTCATTATTTTCTATTAAAAGCTCAAGTTAGTAAGTATTGATATCCAAGTATTATATAAATTCATAGTTATTTTTTTATATTTTCAATGTGAGATAAAAATTTTAACATTCACCCTCCAGTGCAACGCATGGTGCTTACATGCTATCACGTGCCCTTAAACACTCGCCCTCAACAACTGAGGTCGAGCCGGACTCATATTCTGTGCTCCGGCGATGGGGTACTAACACAAGGACGCTCTTTTGGATGCTCTCTGTTGTATTAGGGTTGACGTGGTGTTGGTGCTCATGCGCGTATACGCATAACTTGGGCTCTGATATCATATTGAATAAGATGTGGTCTATTTCCGACTACACGTTGTCACGTACCCTTAAATACCCGCTCTCAATAACTGATTTCGAGTCGGGCTCCTCTTCCATGCTCGGGTGAGGGAGGACCTACACAAGGCGCACTCTTGGCTGCTTTCGAACTTATTGGATCTAGCTTGGTGTTGGTGCCCATATGCGCGTGGGCACGCATACTCGTAACCTGGGCTCTGATATCATATTGATTTTCCATTTGGCTTATAAGGGATTGGGTTTATATCCACTTAAAAGCTTAAGCTGATAAGTATTAGTACCCAATTCTCATATAAACCGATGAATTTTGATTATTCTTTTTAATGTGGGATTAATATCCTCAACTCCTCTCAATCTACAAAAATATTTTTTATTGTCGATCAATAACACACATATATCCCATATGCATGTATAACGAGGAAAAACGTAAATTCTTACATTGGACTATAAACTATATATATTATCACTACTCATCTCTGAGGTAAAAGTTTATATATGTAAAACTAAGTTCTAGCTTACAGCATGAAATAATCAATGCGTTAGATTTGTTTAAGTCTGTGTGAAGCTGTTATCTTATTTAAGCGGATCTTGATTGCCTACGCATACCATCAAGCACAATCGGTTCATTCCCAAGTTGCGCGATCCATCAGATACTAGGCTACCATCTCCCAGATATATAGGCGTGGGTCCATATAATTGAATTAAAAGGGTTAAGTGAATTGGGGGGACAAAGGAGAGGCCCCCCAATATCTTGAATTTTGGTTGCATAATATATGTACATAACCCAAACACTTGCATGTTCTCTTAAAGACCACCTTCCATGGTTTGCAAGACCTCGCATTTAATGCCTTCCGCACTACTACACTACAACATATAGCTATATATCATGCATATATATATTGGTCTACATATGACCTTCACACTCATCCCTCCTGCCATAGAACTCCATCGAAAACCTAATAAAAACCCCAGCTAGATTCCCTAAACAGCTTTCTACCTACCTGCAGTTTCTACAACTGCAGAAATAGAAGTTGATCGATCTCGAGTGATCCAATGCCTTCAAACGTTGTTTTTCTTCTCCTCGTCATCCTCTCATGCATGATTTCCATGCATGTTTGCAATGCCCGTCATCTTGGCAGTTTAGGTCTTCATTTCAAAGATCAAAAGCTGCTAAGACGTCATTTGGAGTTACAGACTGAAGTTAACATCGAAGGGGAGGGTCGTGAAAGTTCGTTCAGATTGAAGGTTACAAAACCAAAGGACTCATCGACAGGTTGAACCATTCTGAATACTTTCACCTGACTATACATATGTGTGTGTATATATATATTCAACTTCTATCTTCTTTTTTTTTTGTTACAAAGGATGCACAAGGACTAGTATAATGAAAGCGAAATCCTAAATGACCGATAAAAGAGTACGGGCAGTCTCATTAGATATCGAACCTGTGACATTTAAGTCAACAGGTAAGGGCGTACGTCACTACGCTACACTCTCTTTTGATTATACAACTTCTATCTTTCTTCTACGTGATTTGCATCATATTAAATCTAGTGACCTGAAAAAGAATAAATCGATCAAAAACCTACGCATCCTTTCATGAGTGCATAAGCATCGTTCTGTATTTTTGCAAGTATATTAGTTTCTATAAGAATCCTATGTATATCTCACTAGAGGTAAGCATAAATCTTTTTTTTTTCGGTAGGAATAATTGAGATTATTAGTTCATCTTTGATGAAAGTTTGAGTGTGTGTGTGTATGTATGTGCGTAGTGTACGTACGTACGTACGTATGTATGTGTATACATACGTATGAGAACTGAAAGAATAGACAACAATGTATGTACTTGCATGGACGAATAATATATAGCTCGTGATGATATTAATGGTTTTTGTACCGACTACTGAATGCAATATTGACATGGAGCACATGAATTGTGCAGGAAATGTGGACATTGTGTCTCCCAGCTCTCAGATAAATTCTCAAGCCATTGAATGGAAGGTAAATAATAACTCATCATCCCCCTATCATGGTCCCCCAAAAGGGGAAAAAAAAACTAATATTAACAGCAACGACTCCTTCATATATTTTACAAATGAATATATGCAGGGTTCAGTCCCATCAGTGTACGTTATAACCTACTCATTCGTTGCATTTGATGAAACAGTTAGGCCCATAGTAAGTAGAACCCTTGACCTCTGCAAGTCATGTGGATTGACGAATATTATTCTTGTGCAGGCAAGTAGGAGGCAAGTGAGGGAAGTGACTGAACGGGGATCGAGGGATGGTTCTGCGGATGATAATGCTGTGGATGCTGTGGATGGTGACGTGGTCGAAGATATAGCTGTAATGGATTACGCGCAGCCCCACCGTAAACCCCCCATTCACAACGAGAAACCATAAGACACAATTATATACATATATACATATATATGTATATATTGGCATGAATAATAATCCATGCAACGCATATATATGTGCACATACATATATGTTTTTTACTGTTCCAATTTATCGTTCAGCCATCCCTTTTCCTTTTGGTACTTTTTTAACTTATTTCGGATTTGTACTTTTCTTGGAGTTGTGACATAAAGTTTTCCCATGTAATAATGTTGGATAATAAATTGAGTACATGGCTATGTCCCGCTCCCAGTTTTCTTTAGTTCATCTACGACCCATTTACTCCGTACAGATATGAAGTTAAAAAACAAAACAATCTACCGGGAAAAAAAAGACCAAGCAAATTAAACAGCTGCATGTGTATATATTTACAAAACAAAGCACCTCACTTCGGATGTCATGCTTTCAGGAGCTTCCGCTTCAGAACCGTTCTTTTATTTCAGTTTGCAAACTATATTGGATCAGATTCCTAACGCGGAAACTCGCATTACAAAAAGTTGATACGATCACATCCATAAAGGAAAGAAGTTGAGAGGTGTTTTGATAGGATGACTTGTATTTTTATTTATTTTTTAAAAAAAGATAAGAGGGGTTTTGGCAACTGTTTCTTCCCTTCCAAGTGCAATGATAATGGATAATACAAAAAGTTGATTTGATGACTTTCAGAGGAATGAACTATCTTAAAGATATCCAACATATTTTAGAGACCGTTCCATTTTCTTTACAATTATATTGGCTTAAGTTTTTGTGCTAAGTACATACATCACCAGAAAATTGATCCATTACTCGCTGAGGAAAGGAACCATTCCTTAAAGATCGATTTTGGTGGAGATGTCTTCTCCAATTAATTGATCACTAGCTAGAGACGACACCGTTGCAAGTTAGCCGTAGGAAAACCCAATTTTGCCACCTCCAGATATAACATCTTCCGAGTTCAAATCTATATGTATATAGCTTTCTCTTCAGCAGCACAACGAGACATACAAATTTATCTCGTATTCTGTACTTGGCTCGACCATAAATAGCTTACAAAGAACTGTTCAATCAGTCTCAGGTTGTTCGAGCATGATCTAATCTGATCTGTGTCCTCAAAATGTTGGAGAAAACTCAAGAAGCTAACAATGATGGGGCATTTCTTCCATAAACTTCTGATATGGGATTCAGATATAGCAGAGGTTCTGCTTCATCAGAAGAAGAATCAATTACTGCAACTAACAATGAATGGTCTGGCAAAGTCGATAAACTCAGAGGTCCTGATTCCAAACTTCAGATCAACCTCCCCACCACCAAGCCAGAAGAAGTCCGGATAGAGCTTCACAATTGCTTCATCTAAAATCACCTGACACAACCAAAAAATCACAAAATAAGTTTAAAATGGGTAATTCATTACCATCACAGTCGACTGACTCTGGTATGTTTCAAGCGTTCAGCTACTTGGTAAATGGCTTAATGGATAGCCCATGACTACACTTGTTCACAATTTCCCAACTACTTGGGGAACTAATATCCAGCAGAACTGGATCCAAGTCGAGCAACTGCATTCTTAACTTCCAACCGATTTCTGAGAAGTGGCAGAAAGGGCAATCATTAAAGGGGGCCACAATTACGTCGCAAAAAAACTTTTCCTGTGCCCTAAAAGTGCAATTCTAAAGACTGAAACAAAAGCTGTGAGTTGTGATGGTCCATGATGTTTGAATCCTTGGACCACCAAACAGCTGGCGGAGAAGTGGCAGGGACTCCAGGAATGAACTAGAGAGGGACAATCAAAGCATCAAGCATGAGGAACATCATGTCCTTTCTCCAACAGCATCATAAGGGAAGCTCGACACATTTTTATATGGCATAGACAAGATGCAAGCATAAAGGTAGTGATAATGACTATTATCTGTAGGATGCAGGACAGGATACTAAACTGGCAATATCTCGGAACTATCTTAGACAAACATGTCATGTGCAGGTGCCGTGAGAAAGAAGATACCAGATACATATAAAGGTGATCACTATTGAGAATATCTGAAACCAGCTTAGTTTTAATAGACTCGACGTGAAAATACATAGCAAAGAGCATTTATGAGCAACGACACAGGAGGAGAAAGAAGGCAAAGCTTTAGATGCAACACATACTCTACTAGCATAAAAGTAGAGAATTGTCGGAAATTCTATTCAATTCCAGAAAAGGAGCAGATCCTGAAGTAGAAAGGCCACACATGGTAAAGAGTAAAAAGTAGCAGAGACAGAGAATTTACGGGAATCTCAGTCTTCATTCCTATGCATGTCACTGCATTGTGCTCAAAACCAGTTAACATTTGCGAAGTCTCCTCAGGAGCAAGCCTCACTGCAATCAAGGAATAGGAACAGCTCAAAAGGTAATCCAGAAACTGAAGTCACTGGCATGAGTGTTCTTTGAGTGTATTTGCCAAACTTCCAAGAAATAATTTATTTGATGAACAAAAATAGTTGAATACATTGTGAAATATATGATAACGTTAAGATGGTTCTTAGGTCTTGCCATCTTTATGATAAAACACATAAAATAATTTTCTTATGTAGTTGGATTGACTCCAATTGTGAAATGTTGTCCAGAAACAAGATATTAGAATTTGTGTCCAGCACGTAAACATCAATGTTTTAGTTGCAGGACATGTTGTTTGAAAGAAACCTTCCTAGAAAGTTGCTGCACCTTTCTTTTTCAGCACACGGCAGGCTAAGAAAAAGATAACGACGCAATGCCCTTAGTTCTCTCAGCAAGACAGAGCTTTCAGTAGATTTGGCCTAGCCAGTTGAATACATCAAAAAGCATTCTTGGACTCTACACCCATCTATCGCCCACTCTTATTTAAGCACTGCATAAAGTTTGTCTCAAATTATACAAAGAAGACAGTTTCGTCTGCGACAAGATTGGCTCTGAAGTATGAAATGATTGTGTCTGATTGTTTAGGCACTGGGCATATAGTGGACTGGCAAAAATAAGGCATGTGTTACATCCAATGGAACACAATTTATTATGTTCCTGATATGAATAACCAATAAGCCGGCAGAGACATTATTATTTCCACAACAGGTTTTACTCCTTTGGATGTTAACATTAAGATATACTAAACGAACACCACCTAGTGACTCTTTTAACTGAAGGAACATTATTTAACTGAAGGAACATCATTTAACTGAAGGGGCTTCATGCGAGCATTCAGTAAAAACAATCCTCGAAAAAGAATTCAATTCAAACTGTAAAGGAGTACTCATATGTTCAGAGTGAACAACTTACTATTGAACTTCTTTTTGGGAACCTTGCCGCCGTTCAGCAAGTATAGATAGTTCTTCAGTGATTCGGCATTAAGTCGAGCAGTGTACTGCGAAAAATAAGCAGTTTACATGAGACAGAATAGACAGCTTCAGCTGTCAAGCTGAGATATGTCCCAAAGGAGGTACCTGAACAACGACAACATAGTACTTCGAATTGTTACGATCACTACAATCAGTTATATTAGCTGGGGCTTGTGTATTGACCTGTCATATGCCGGAAAAAAAAATGATTAGCTCAAACCAAAGCATGATAAGCTTTGCCTAACACTGAAATGCAGAAGCATAAATAAAAAAGCTCAGTTCGAATGATTGGAACGTGATCAGGAAGATGAGTTCACTCACCATGACGATGCTCTTGCAGAGATGATCGATGGAATGCGCCCCGAGCAAGTCGCGGCGTTCTTCAAAAGTCCGGTCGTAGTAATCGCCCGGCACTCTCTTGAAGCAGAAGTCTCTGACGCCGCTGCTCTTGAGAATAGCGGAGAGCCGAGCTTCCGTTTCAGAGACTTCAGCTGTCGCGCCGCAGTTCGCGGCGGGAGGGGATGAGACGGACAGCGAGGAGGAGAGATTGTCGGAGAGGTAAGAGAGCTCGAGGCTCGATGTGCGTTCAAGGATCCGGACTTGAACGCGCTCCAGCTCCGCGAGCGCCTCCATTGCCGTCCGCCTGTCTCGCTCCATCTATCTCCGCTCCGCCGCCGCCGGCGATGACTGTTGAGGAGTGGCCACTGACTGCTACTGCAAGCCTGCAGATGCGTTGTCGTCTGCCGTGGAATAATCGACAATGGGCTCATATTGGGCCGAGATTTATTGGGCCTCTTAATGGGCCGGATTATCTTGGGCCTGAGCTTTGCGTTTGGTAATGGAGCATAATGAAATGGAAATGCCTTCCCATCCTTTCACTCTATTTCCTTATTTTGTATCAATTTTGTAAGCCGAAATGAGCATTTCATTAAATTTAACATTTCTTCTTCTTAAGTGAAGATGAAGACTGAGAGACAGAGAGAGATGGAAAGCGTGAGGTTTTTTACTCTTTTGTCAAGCCGAGTCTTGTCCCCAGTCTTGGGCTGTTTGTCGAGTTGGGCCAATTCTTAAGCTCATTCAGTTGGGCTTAGGCTCAATTCGTGGCCCAACCCATATCACGTTCAATTCCGGCGTACCAACTGACATCAAAAGTCATCGAGTCCGACAGCCTAGGAAGAACAAATACAATCTACATTAGCCGTGGAGCATTCATAAAAGTATCGAAGCACATTACTCGTGTTAAAGATTACGGAGTTCATCTCCTCTCCTAACATGGAAAGTTATGTTTGTTCGAGAATTATTATTATTATTATAGATAGATGAAAACTGGTCTGTACCGACCATATGAGGACACATAATCCTCCTCGTTTTTATAATTTTTCCCAAATTTCATTATATTCAAAAGTTTTTATGAATTTGTATAATTTTTCACTTTTATCCCTCTAACTCTTTCTAACATACGTGATTATGATCTTTATATGTCTTTCTCCACATTTTCCAAATTAATCTTCCTGAATATTAATTTCAAAAACAGAACATGTACTATTTATGTCGTAAAAAACGGTGTTAGAGATTAGAGTAAAATCCAGATTACCTGAAAACCGTTCTAATGCTCAAGGGAAAAATGGATTGCCAAGTTCGGTTTGTGCTTCCAAGAACAGGTTCTATTATCTTTATCAATAATGGATTAACTCCTTTACGACATTGAATGCGGTCATGAGAAATTGGAGCAAAATCTGACACAAAGGTTGATCTTGACCTGTTTAGTAAATGAATCACGGTATAAGGAGGACAAGACATACAATAAATCAACTCTAATCATACAAGAGAAATATCATAAGAAGAGGAACAAAAAACAGAGCCACGACATCCCAAAATTATTCGACAAATTAAAGGAAAATGTCAAAGTAAGCATTAGTGAATCAAAGTCATGAAATCTCAGATTTCCAATTGACCAATCAGCTCCAAGATGGTCTTAGCGGAGGCTTGGAGCCGGTGAGTCTCCTCATCGTCCATGTGCACATTGGTCACGCCCAGCACCCCGCCCCGCCCGAGTTGAGCTGGAAGGCTGAGGAACACGTCCCCACCTTCGATATCGTAGAATCCCCTCGCGAGAACTGAGATTGGGTGGATCCTGCGTTGGTCCCTGAGCAAGGTGCGAGCCAGGCTCGCCACAGAGTAGCCAATTGCCCAGGATGTGTAGCCCTTGAGTCGTATGACCTCGTACGCGCTGTCTATGACCTCCTTGTGGATGTTCTCCAAGGTTTCCTTCTCGTATGCGATCTGCTGCTTCTTAAGGAAGCTCAGGACTGGGACCCCTCCGACGCTGATGCTGGACCATAGCGCCACTGAGCTATCCCCATGCTCCCCGACTATGTAGGCCTTATCAGAATTAATCAATGCAGACAATGATGCTGTTAACAACGTAGGCATACCTACACTTATAATGTAGCATAATTTATGCCTAATTTTCCACTAAAAAAGACCCCCCAAAAACAACATTGGAGACATGAAAAAAAAATGTGGAAAAAAACCCCAAAAAAAAAAAAACAACTTTAGAAATTGGCAGATTTTTTAATTAGATTTGCTCCGGTAGTGCACATACCTGTACATCTTGGGCGTTGACGTCAAGATGGTCAGCGATGAGGAACCTGAACCTGGAGGAGTCAAGGTTCGTGCCCGACCCGATGACCCGGTTGGAGGGGAACCCGGACAGCTTCCATGCGACGTAGGTTAGGATGTCCACCGGGTTGGACACGATGAGGAGGATGGTGTCGGGGCAGTACTTCGCCAGCGGCGGGACGATGGAGCGGAACAGCGCCACGTTACGATTGAGGAGGTTGAGGCGGGTCTCGCCGGGGATCTGGCGGGCACCGGCGGTGACGATGCAGAGGTCGGATCCGGTGGTGACGGCGTAGTCGACGTCGGCGATGATCTTGGTGCGGGGGAGGAAGGCGGCGGCGTGTTGGAGGTCGAGCATCTCGCCGCGGAGCTTGTCGGGCTTGGCGTCGACGAGGACGAGCTCGTCGGCGAGGTCCTGGGTGAGGATGGTCTGGGCGATGGCCATGCCGACGTTGCCGGCGCCGATGACGGAGATCTTGGTGTGGCGCTTGGTGGGGGAGGGCGGGGCAGTGTTGTGGATGGGCCTGAAGAAGGCCCGGGTCAGATCCAGCCCGCCGGGGCCCAGCGACGATGCCGATGCGCTCTGATGCATCTCTCTCAATTAATTCGCTGTGCTAGCTAGTGGTGTTCTTGATTTGATGATATGCTGTGAAAAAGGAACACGAACTGTTCTTATATGTATTACAGAAAGTGAGTGGAAGTCCGCTCCACGAAAGGGGAGAAAGGATGGTGATGGTATTAATTATTATTACCAAAAAAAAAAGAAAAGAAGGAAGATCTTTTGACTAAAAAATGAAAAAAAGTTTTTTCGAGAAAATATTATATGAGTATTACTCAATGCATTTGGTTAAGTAAATTTTATAAAAATACATACAAGTGATAATATGTCCCTCGGTGGCCTCACAAACTCCTATTTATATGTATTTTCATTACTAATTATTCATTTACAGTAAGTGAGTTACATTCATTGAATAATTTTTTTTCTTAATTTTTTTAATCTTTAGTTACCTTTTTCAGCATTACATGAATATATATATATATGTGTGTGTGTCGGATAACATATTATTTTTGCTCAACAAGTGAAAGAAAATTCAATCCACAACAAAAGCCGAGTACAAGAACAAAAACGTCTCGGAACATATTATGCGTTAGATACTTTGGACTTTGTAATTGGCCCAATCAATTTGACTAGGAAGTAATATGCGCAATGTCGTGGGTCGAAAAATTTCTTTTGTCAATATTTTGATTTATGTAGTAACCGATACATGGTATAATTGAAACTAATTATAAAACTATTTATGTGTAAAAATTATGAACTCTCGATTGCTAATAAATGATTCAAATTTTCTAAAAAGTAACTGTAATTAATATGACATATGATATAAAAAGGTAAAAAAGATTTAGAAATAACCGATCCAATCATAAGATCAGATCATTTGACTTGACGTTCAACTAGGTCTCACCGTTGCCTTGTTAGGTCGGAGTAAAAAACGTTAAATAGAAAAAAAAATATTAAAAAAATAAGACACCTAAAATTCCCTAGTTGCAACCCAAAATTTGGGAAAGATTATCTGTATTTTTATGTAATATTTCTAATATAGAATTGATTTTGATTTTTCTAAATAAAAGTTGAAAGAAAGAAATATTTTTTGGAAATAATTTGTAACAATGGAATGATTTGACTTCGTGGATTGGCCGGATTACAATATCTTATTTGAATTAGATTTTAAAACATGAAAAGAAGGGGATAAATTTTTTTAAAAAAAGACATTTTATATTTTTAGGCAAAATTAAAAAGAAAAGAGTGGCGAGTGGGGAAAAGCTCCCCACTCGCCACCATGGTCCATGCCGGGACCTATAATCGCTTCTTTGAATATTGATATTGATGAACAGTCCTTGGGGTAATTTGTGGGGGTTATTAGATTAGTCAACGGTCAAACGTCAGGACGGCTTCGTCTTCTCCAAGTTTCAAACATAGGAATTTAGAATCCACGCATATGCCCTGAGCGACCAAACCACGCGCATATCTTAGCAAAACGAGGTTTCTTGTAGGAAAAATAAGGCAATCACAAATTCCTTGTTTCGGTAATAAATGTAATTTATGAATTTAGTATAATAAAATAAGAATTATAAAAATTAATAAATAATACAAATAGGTTCATCAAGTATTTTTGTTATATCTTTGTCCCTCACATGACTTCTAAAATTAATTAACGGGCACTAAAAAGAATAAAATAAAAATCTAGAAGGCTTGAATGAATATGTAATGTAGCGTATGGCATGTAGGTGGCTTGATGTGCACCTAAAGAAATCGAGACTGTCAAAAACTTAAAAAGCACAGCTGCCCGGACAATTTCTTTCCGCTGCCCCAGTACTATCCCGTGGGCGACATTTGACAAAAACATCTTTCTTCCTCCACCGCCACCGGCCCTTCCATATTTCTTTAGTCCCCCCGTCAAGCATCCTTTATATATATATATTCCCATCTTTATTTTTGTAACAATGAAAATGGAAAATAAAAAAATTACTATAAATTTCACTAATATAGGAATTAATGAGATCGGTTTATATGTGAGCCTACAATTCCGCATATAGAATGACTCGTATTCGTTTTGATTGCAGTTTTTTTTTTATGAGCGATAACTAAAACGGATAATACATCTTGAACGAGTAGTTAAGGTTCCAACGGATATACTTAATAATGCATTTTGAAAGAAAGGCGTGCCCTTGAAACTTATAAGCTCACTATGACCCTTTTTTTTAAATGATGTGGAATTTAAATAGTCTTAATATCCATCAAAAATCAAATCGAATCAAGAATATGTAGATTTGAATTGGATGGAAGATAGATATCACTAACTGAATATCATTTCTTACTTTCTTTTTTAATTCAATAATATATTTGTAAGGCTCTTCTTTACAAAAACCGAACTTTTCTTTGCAATTGACCCTAACCTCTCCTTTTCTGGCATTTCATTCATTTCATCTTATGGGACGGCGGCAAAATGTTCAATAGAATGCCTTTTTTTTTTCTTTTTTTCTTTCTAGATCTAAACTCCACAGGAAAATAATGCAACCCTTTAGAACAGAAAGACCACATGACTCCAAGAAACTTCTCCTGCTTTCCAGCCCCCTGATTTTATTTTCCACCTCTCAACATATTTTTCTTTTACATTTCCAACTTAACTCCTCTTTGCTTTATTGTTCCTCTATGCAAAGAGTGAGTTTCATTCGAGCTTAACGAGTGACCCTTTGAGACCAATCATATGCATGGATTATTATGGACCGAGATTTGTTTGATGCACAATGGATAAAGGTTTTCAAAAACATGGGTGGATATATAAAGTGCCTTGTTGAGTCGGTGGCTCGGTAATTCATTAACTCTAGGTTCCTCACAAGATCCTTTGACGCTGTCTGTGATCGAAAGACGTACGAATGGATCCATGGAAAACACCCCCGTCATACAAAAAACGACTTAGCTAATGCTAATTGATTCAGCATGAAGAAAATCCATACTGCAAAAGTTTTATCCTTTTGCTGGGTCGATTATGTTCGAACCGGATTAATCGAGACCCGTTGAACATCCGAATATCAGAGTGCACACCCAAAAAATTAAGCTAATTGATTCACTGCGAATCTAATGGTCCTCTCTCTCATTTGCATTTTGGGCCGAAATAAAAACATCCCATCTATATTCTCGGCCCACTATTGAGCCCTGAAAGCCCAATTTTCCCAAACCTATAAGGGCGGAGCCCATCCAAGGCCCAATGGGTTCTCCGTCCTCATTGATCAACGCCAAGAGGCAGTAGCCACCAGCTACTAGCTAGCGGTCCGGTCTCCTCTCCGTGAGCTGAAGTGCAGCGCTAGTGAACAAATCATTCTATCTTGTTGCCGAGAAAACAATCGGAAGAGAGATCGATCATGGCAGGTCGATTGAGCACCGTCGCATCGAGGATCATGGGCGGGAACGGCGTCGTTTCCCGCTCCGTCGCCTCCTCTCTCCGCCTCAGATCCGGCATGGGCCTCCCCGTCGGCAAGCACATCGTCCCCGACAAGCCTGTGAGCATTTCTGCAACCTAGCTCATCGATTCTCCTTTTCGGAGTATATATGTACCCGAAATCTATTTCATTTGTTTGTCTACGGTGCTTTTTAGGTGCCGGTGAATGATGAGCTGGTCTGGGACAACGGCACTCCATTCCCGGAACCCTGTATTGACAGGATTGCCGATACCGTCGGCAAGGTCAGGGTTTTTACTTCCTGTCTACAATTCTCTCCACTGCACATGGCGATTGAGTGAAATATAGTCTATATTCCATTTTTCCTGCAGTATGAAGCATTGGCTTGGCTCTGTAGCGGTTTGGGCTTTTTCGCATCGTTGGGGCTTTTGGCCGTGTGGAACGATAAGGCCTCGAAGATACCATTTGTGAGTTATAACAATTTAACTCAATAGTCTTCCAATATATTTTGCTATTAATTGTGAAGGAGGACAGATTTTGTTCCACTGCTACTTCTGGTTATGTATTTTGCTGTTTGTGGCATATGAAATTTGGTGTAAGAGCCATTGATTGCATTAAGGATTGCACGTTTTATGTTATTAAGAAACTTCGCATTGTGGGCTTGAATATGGCTGGGACGAAGACGTGCAGAAAATGAATTCAGTTTCATTTTCATACAAGGAGTAGTGTATGGCGAGCAATACTGTTTGTTACTGATAAATGAATTCAATTTCATATTCATACATGGAGTAGCTGACGTGATAGTGAGGGAGGCCTGCTGCTCTGGATACGAGGACGCTGTTTAGCTTGATAAGATATGTCCCTTGGATTGGTGAAGGTTGACAGTGGGAAAAAAGGTTTAAGCCTGGATATGGTGATAGTTGATGCCACCTTCGTTTTTCTGGAAATAAATTTGCTCTGCCACTTCTCTAGTGGATTATTTTGAAAGCGATGGGGGTTATGAGTATATTTTATTAATGAAATTTCTTGCCATTCTAACTATATTATGAGATGCCTGTCGGTGCAATGGCTTGTCTGATTTTGAGGTCAGCTTTGGATTGCAGTTGTCATTTATAAGCGCTAAACATTAATCAGAATAAGAGATTGTTTTGGACAATATTTGTTGATCGTTGACAGCAGTGGATTGTTGTTGGTAACAACTTATAACTGCTTTCCACACAGAATTCAGGGGTTTTCAGCAAGAGATCAAAAGATCGCTCAATCTTATCCATAAGCTACAGAGAATCTTAAATGCTAATTATTGCTTCCCTCAACTAACATTGAGTTACCATGTGTTGAAGGCCAATTCATTTTGGCCGTTCATATTCTATGAAAGAGTGATCAGCAATTCTGATTCATGTACTGAAACGCTGCTTGCATTTAACTTTTGTAACTTTAAAGTGCGAGGTTGAGAAGATTGTGTCCTCATCTTTGCATATTAATACGTGCTTCAGTTGAGATGTTGTTTTCTCACTCGTGTTCTTTCCTTTTCCAGACACCTAAAGCATACCCATATGACAACTTGCGGGTTGAGCTTGGCGGGGAGCCATAGGTAGATTTTGATGCCATTGATCTCAACCCTCTGTCACTTCATGTGAGAGCTGTCCTGTTCACCTCTTTTCTTTGAAATTGGAACTGTCAAAACTGATGACAATGTTCAAATGTTGCATAGTCGAGACCTTGCAAAATAATTCTGTAATAAAGTTGCACTAGATTTTGTTCACCGATTGTGCTTATTTACTGTATCTGCTGGGAAATGCAGGGACATGCATTGAACATTTATCTATGCTTGTGTTGTTTGTTTATATACCCTGTGAAGCAGATGAAACTCTTCTTCTTATCCTCTAGTCAATATGGATGAATATAATACGTATGAGCTGCTAAAAATCTAATGATAAGATCCAGCTTAAGCAGAGCAGGATATCCATTTGCTCCCCTGTTACTCGTGAACATGAATTTTATAATCAATCCCGGATCCCGATCTATGTCAAATATTCAGAAGTCAATTCGCATGACAGAAAGTCCCAGGTGATTGCTTCTGTTTAACTTTCTACCGTATCATCTTTCGGCATAGTGCAGAGCTTCTATTTTTGGTAGCTTCTTGTAGATTTTGCTTCGCAAAAAGGGGACTTCAATTTTCACTCTCATTTTCATTCAGAAGCTTGAGCTTTGGACACTGTCCAAATGGCTACTGATTATGTAGCATTTTAAATATGCCTTATCCTCTTTGCACATGGAATTATATCCCTACATGATCAGAGTGGGAATTATTTTGCTTGTAGGATAGCCCAATGACAGTTAACCATTGCAGAAAGCTCCGAAGTCCATAATCTTCAAGCCAGCTTGTTCTCGACATTTTGGCCTAACAACTTGCCCTTATGCTTCCCTTTCCCTGTATTTTATTCCGGAACAGATCATCGATCCGCCTTATAAAACCGTCCGCCTGCTTCACTTCACTTCACTGCTCAAACCAATTTCAAAGTTCTTCCAGCAAACGCCTGTTAAGAACCCGAGGGAACTCCTTGTCAACCGATGGCTCCGAAAAGTCTTGCTGCAGCTGCACTCTTGATCGCCCTCAATCTCCTCTTCTTCACCATGGTCAGCTCCATTATGTTCCCTGCTCGCCACCACCAAAGGTCCACCACAAGCACCACCACCCAAAGCAACCGCCCTCCCAGCCCACTTGCCCTAGGGACACCCTCAAGTTGGGTTTCTGCGCCGACTTGTTGAACAGTTTGGTCCATCTCGTCGTGGGGACCCCACCGGTAACACCCTGCTGCAGCCTCATTGAAGGCTTGGCCGATCTTGAGGCTGCAGTCTGCCCCTGCAAAGCCATCAAGGCCAATGCTCTGGGGATCAACCTCAACCTTCCCATCTCACTGAGCTTGTTGCTGAATACTTGCGGGAAAAACGTTCCTTCCGGGTTCCAATGTGCTTAGAGTGTCCTATTGATTCTCATTCCGGATCTCGCACCATTTCTCATTCCTTTCGGTATCTCTATTTTATGTTCTTTGAAGGGCTCTGAGGTTTCAAGCTGTGGTCCTTCTCCGTTGCAACTGTGACGTATCTTCCTATCGAATTTGTGATCGTTCCTGAAATCCATAAGAGATAGATTTCGTCCTTTTGATTAAAAGTGTTGAAATTCGGGTTGTTTGTTGGAATCGCCAAGAGCTTAATCTAAGTGATCTGGGCTACAAGATTATGTGGAAGCCCATATCAAGCATATATTATTAGCCCAAATTTTTTGTAGAAATGAATCCACAAACAAGTCTCATGCTAACAACCGACCTCAATTTAGTACATTTTGGTGTTATTAGATGTTTTACTCGGAATTAATTGCATGATGAGTAATAATACAATCCATCAACTGGACTGTCCATGAACCGTCGAGAGCTGTTAGATCATCATAAGCCTCTTGTTGAATCCAACTCTCTTGAAGAGTTCATGAATAGTCGAGTTCATGGTTCGTAAAGTTTCTACAGCTTTGTTTGGTTTTGGAGTAATCTTTTTATTCTACTTTAACTTCACTCATCTTCAATTCAACAACACAATTATTATTTTTCCATTTTTCTTCAATTATTACATCTTAACTACTATTCAACTCAATTTTTAATAGTAAATTCTCTTAACTATTCATTACTTTTTTTCACAATTCAGCGACACAATCATTATTTTCTCTAAATTATTTATTATTTTTCTCACATTTTTCTATGATTCAATAACACAATTTTTTTTTCTCCCTCCACCTTATTATTATAATCCAATTATATATATATATATATATAGTTAGAATGGAATTGAGTTTAACTCAACTCTATTTCCAAAGAAGGCTTACATTATTAAAAAGTTAGTGATCGAAAGTGGAATGATTGAAGGAGTACTACAAAGTTATGCCGACCTATTTTTACCTACTATATATTATGTGCGTTGACATTGGAAAAATAAAAGAGAAATGAAAAGGTGGGAAAGAAAATGGGGTTCACGTGCGTACTTCGTGAAATGAGATGAGCTGCGATCTACGTACTCATCTGCAAACCCTAACCGCTCCCCGTTTTTAGCAACGTCGTACAATATAATGTCTTTCCGGCAACGTCCCTCTCATGCATCCGTCTGACACAAGATTACAGAGGAGCCACCAAACGAGGGACCACTGATCACCCCCTCTCATGCAATTCAATTAGCTGTAAATCAAAATCTCAAATTTCCAGATAAAATAAATTAAATTAATTCCCACATGCAATAATTATATTTTAACTGTTTTGACCTTGCTACTTATTAATTTCCTTCAAGGCATCTGCAGTTATATATATAAACATAAAACATAAGTAGTCTCGTTCAAGTTAAATGAACTAGCTAGCTTCTGCAGAAATTAGCTAGATCATCAATTGTTGGGGCAAGGGCGACCTACTACTTAAACTCATATTAGTATACATGTCATTGGTTCAAATCCTGCAGAGCACGACTCCATATACATCAGATGAAGTAGTTCGCCATACGGATATACATACCCTCCAGTCAAGAGCCATGCATGCTATGCAAATTAAACTCATCATCTCGTGCTTCCGCGAGAGGTCAAGTAGCCTTGTACCAGTAAAGCTAGTGTCTTTCGTGATGAATGAAATGCACAGAACACGGTGACATATAGTAAAGTATACGCCGAATGAGCTGAGACAAATATATAAATGCACTCCAGCTAGCGATGAGCTGCGACAGTATCTGTGCAGATTGCAAAATTTTGCGGTAGATACATATAACACGCCTTAGAGCTGTATAGATACACACGAATTTTTTTTGTAAAAAACAACATTATTTCGGCTTGTGGAACCGAACAAGAGTTCATGCATGGAATGTAGTGAAACCAGTCACGGATTGAATATAGGAGTTCGTAAAAGTGTCCCAATGAATTATAAACAGTCCAAGCTCACCAATTTACAGAAGTCTTCTCTCTCTTTTGATTTTCTGTGATCTTCATCTCTATCTTTTCGTGATTTGATGGATTCGGTATTTTCATTTTTTTTTATTTATATGAAGAAAGAATATATCCATACGTATAAGGCCCTCCATGTGTCGTCAGTCAGAACCAGATCACGGGTGGCCATGAAACCCATCTATAAAACCCTCGGATCTATCAACCTTCTCCCTCTATAAACCCTAACGACGACAGAGAGCTTTGGAACCCTATCTACCTCAGCAAAATGGGTTCCAAGACTTTGGCCATTTTGTTCATCCTCAAGTTCGTCATGCTGCTGTCAATTCCGCCCATTTATGCTTGCGGCTATTGTGCACCGCCTCGGCCGCCTTACCGGGGTCCCAGCATCCCACGCCACCCGGGCCCGACACACCCAAAACATCCTCCCCATCATGGAGGAGGTGGCAGAGGCGGTGGTGGTGGAGGAGGCGGTGGTGGAGGTGGTCATAAGGGTGGTGGAGGAGGAGGTGGTGGCGGTGGAGGTGGCGGAGGCAGTAGAGGAGGAGGCGGTGGAGGTGGAGGAAGCAGAGGTGGCGGAGGAAGAGGTGGCGGTGGTGGAGGTTATCCGCCTTCCGTGCCAATGCCGCCAGTGGTTCATCCACCGATCACAAACCCTCCTGGTATAGGGACACCCCCCGGTGGTGGGATAATCCCCCCAATCATAAATCCTCCTGGGATATTACCGCCGATTGTAAACCCTCCCGGTGCCCTTCCACCGCCTTCCTCTCCCTACCCACCTTACACCGGTGGCCCTCCTGGTGGCGGTGGAGGTGGTGGCGGTGGCGGTGGCGGCGGAGGTGGTGGGGGTGGAGTCATCCCTCCCCCAACGACCCCAAAGACGTGCCCAATCGATGCCCTAAAGCTAGGGCTTTGTGTCGATGTCTTGGGAGGGCTGGTCCATATCGGGCTTGGGAACCCGGTGGAGAACGTTTGCTGTCCTGTGCTGCAAGGGTTGCTTGAGCTCGAGGCTGCTATCTGCCTCTGCACGACCATCAGGCTTAAGCTCCTCAACCTCAACATCTTCATTCCTCTTGCACTTCAAGTCCTAATAACTTGTGGGATGACCCCTCCACCTGGTTTTGTATGTCCCCCTCTCTAGCTTAGCCAGTCATAAAATTTAGCTCATAATAACAAATGACCTTGTCTCTCTCTAGGGTTCCTAGATGTTGTCTCTCGGCCTGTTTGCTAATGTATCGAGTGTTTGTCGGAGTTCGGATATCCCTTGTTCTTGTTTTTTTTCAGTCCTTTGAAATTGTTTCGGTTTGAAAATTAGATAATTGGGGGGCATGTGTCTAGGGCTCTTGGTTAATATGCTTTTTTAGCAAGTCAAGTTCACTTCCTTTAATCTCAAGGAACTTATGAACATTTGTCATCCACAAATCAATCAAGAGATTTTCTTCATTTTCTTTTATCCGCGGCCTTCTGTTTTTGGGTAGAATAAGTTCATGGCATTTTCAATCACGTAAGCATCTTACCATGAAAGTGATTAATACATCATCATGAAAATTAGCTACCTTTTCTGAATTAAAACAATTGAACACGTTCAATTATATGGGTGCATATACAGATGATATGTTTTATGGTCAGAAATTCATTTTCATTGGAAACTGGGGCATTTTCTGCCGTGACGCACAGCATGATCATCTCAGCATTGATCAAGCTAAATTTTCTCTTCTGCACAACATACATGCCATAATTTGCTTGAATGAAATTAAAAGAATAATCAAGGGAGATATAATCCACTCTAAGCATGATATTTATATTAAGTTATTAATGCGTGAATGTGCCAAAGATTGGTCACGAGAGCGAAGTATATAAAGATCTATGGGGACCACTTGCTTCATTCATCTCAGTAGCACTGCACAAAGGGAGGTCCAGCTCAAGAGTGTGTATGTGTAGATATTATTCCGATAGATTCAATCATCGTCGTGTTGACTACATTTAGGACCGTTTGATTCATCCACCTAGCAAGCATTGATGTACTATAGCTTTGTCAAAGGCTATAAGATGAAAACAAATCAATCACGAATCATGCATATATGTTGTATATGGGAAATCAAAATAGACATGGAATCTTTTCCTTTTTTAGGTCAATGACGTTGATAGAATTGGAATGAATGAAATGGACATCATTACATGCTTTCATTTTCCACCTTGGAATCCATTTTTCAGCTTAACCATTTGCGCCCCATAGGGATCACGGGTTTACTGTTATGCTATATACCAACCGACTCATCACCTTACACCATTTCTCCATTATTTTGACTAAAAAAAGGTGTCCCTTTGACGACCCATCTTTAAAAAGTATTGCTTGAGATCACATCAGGGAGGGACACCAAGGAGTTCTCTGAAGGAGGATATGATAAATTACACATTCATTTAGACGATATTTTCATTCATTTCATGTCTGAATGTAAGGAAGACATGTTGTTAGCACACATCGGTGAAGTACGTACTGTTCCTATACGACCTTGCGTGATTCCATGTTTCAGTTGTTCTAATCCAAATAAGATCATATGGAAGTGCTTGAGAGAGTCATCCACTGCGAATGCATGTTAGATTCTTTAATGTAATATTTTTATCAGTCCAATTAAATGTTTCACTACTAACGAGCTAAAAATATAACAACAGCTTGGGCCAAATCATGATCAATTGTGCTTGTGCTAGTTTAAGATGATTAAATGTTTACGTATCAACTTTGATCAATGAAATAAACCTAGACAATTAACCTAGCTAATATAATTTGCCGAATTAAATTGAATGAAATACATATGTGCGAGGGGATGGGGCACCAAGAAAAAAAAAATCCTTCACTCTGCCTTTTTTATTAGTAAACTTACTCATTTTCATTCCACAAGCCGAACAAATATGACAACTTTCAACGGGAACAAGAGGTTGCCGCTTACATATTATGCATCCGAATACATAAAAACAACATGTCTTGGCAATCAGATCCATGCCATGCCCAAAGAAAACGCGAAACAAGCATTAAGGAGGAAGTATACAATCAGACATACATAAATGAACAAAGGAAAGGTGCTAAGTGGTCGACTGTATTACTTAGGGGCATTGGAAGCCCGATGGGACCTTCTTATCGCAGACGTTAAGGAGCAAGCTGAGGGACAGGGGAATGTTCAAGTTGATCCCCAGGATGTTGGCCTTGATGGCAGTGCAGAGACAAACCGCAGCCTCGAGATCGACCAGCCCTTGGATGAGAGAGCAGCAAGGAGTCTTCGGTGGTGTCCCAACGGTGACATTGAGGAGACCGCCTAAGAGGTCGGCGCAGACACCCAACTTAAGGGTGTCCTTAGGGCAAGTGCCCCTAGGTGAGGGGCTCGGGGTGGGCTTCGGCTTTGGCTTCGGCTTGGGTTTTGGGCTAGGGCACGAGCCACAAGCACTCGTAAGGGTGAAGAAGAGGATGTTGAGAGTGAGGAAGAGGGCAATTGCCGTGGTCTTTGAAGCCATCTTTTATAATAACTCCTAGCTAGGTGTAAATTTATATTGCTCTTTCAGTTTAGAGATGACATTTAGTTGGGATGGAGAGAATTGAAGGGAGGCTAGGGTTTATATATATGCGGGGAGAATGGATCCATTTGAGGTTGATGTTAACGTTTGATGATTATTTAACTGTATGGGAATGTGTTGATATTCCAGAAATTCCATGTTCCCATGTGTGATCTTGGGAATGTTTAGCTGGCAGAAAGTGCATATATTCTGGTAAATTTTGGAGGTTTCTGATGATATCAATCTTTAGTTGAGTTGATCGCGATCGAAACATTCAGGAATATTGCTAGCAAGATTGTAAGTTAACTAATTAATGATTCTCAAAGTTTTTGGTGTGCACTACCTGATATTTGGAAGTTCAGTGAGTTCTAACTAATTCAGGTTTGAATCTGATATCAATCTCACTAAGTGTTAAAAGACCTCGCACATCGTGATTTTTTTATTCACTAGACTCAAATCTAAATTCTTAATTCGAGGGAAAAGGTGCTGAACCATCCAAACTAACTCATATAGGTAACTAATAAATGATTTTGTTGGAGTTATTACAGGATTTGATGTAAGTTGTTGCACATTAATGATGACCATGCAAGTTTTCCCAACTCAACTTTCAATTTCAAACACAGCATTTGATTGTAACATTTTTAATGTGTCTATAGGGCTATGGAATTAGCTACTGGTCTATATCCCAACTAAACTCCAAGCCGGCCAATTCAGTTCTGTTATTTTTATTTTTCTTACAAAGAAAAATCTCGTAACAAAGAAGAATGGGAAATCCCAAATGTTGAGATGAATTTAATTTGTGCCAAATGGATTAAATTAAAACCATTCTTGGTTATCAAAGCAGATGTAGCACAATAATGTACACTTCGCTTGGTCATAAAGAAATAATATTCGATGTTCGTTTTGAAATTACATGTGTTTCATTTATTAGCCATTATAATTTCTATTTTATTGTACTAAAGTCAAGATTGTCCTTTATAATAAAAAAACAAACTCTTTCTAGCTAATCCTTTTAAAGATATAGATCTCAATCAAATCAATAGAGAAAACCCTTGTCAAATTATGTAGATTGCCCACTAGGATATGTAGACATTTGCTTTTCATGATTTCACACCCTGCATTGCTGGGCCTACCACTCCCTCAAACTCTGATTAGATGGCCGTGACTCTCCAGTCAATCCCGAAATTATGGCCGTCTAATAAGATATTAATTGTAATTAGCTTTGTACACTTTCCCAAAGCCATCCAATATTATCGCATATAGAGAGCTAATCATACAGTTAATCGCTTAATCTGGCTGACAACAGCGTATTTCCACTCTCATGACCCGAATACAGTATTGAACAAATTAAGTAACAGTCGTTTTGTTTGACTAATCTAGAGTTTACAATTAATAGCTAGTGTATACATACTCTACAGACTCAGGTAGCACCTCCAAAAAACACATTCAAAATCGTAGCTGTTTTCTTAGCAGTCCTTCAATATCCCGGGAATGCCAGTGACACTCCGACCCACCGTGCCATATCTACATACACTTCCGATTTACTAATGACATCTCTCCATTATACAAAACCCACGTGAAGCCTAAAATCTCGTCTGCTGTCAGTCGTAGAGTAGCTATGAGCTAGGTTCTGGTCATTGGCTAGAATCGACCAACTGTCAAAACAATCAACTCGATTGGTCAAGCCAGGATATAGTTGACATGCATGCATGAGCCCATATATATCTTCGAGCGAAGGCATATGTGATGGTGGTCTTAGGATTAATTGTCACATATATAAAAGTGAAATTAGCCCAAGCTGATCATTGAGCAATAAACAATCAAAACAAGTCTGGGGGCAAAACTGCAGCCGCTATCCTGTGTGCACACAGTTTCGCCCTTCCGCAGTATTAATTGTTAGAAACTGTGTACATAATTCAATATTGTTCTTTCTGGTAATAAAGCTGTTTGCTCATTCACTTAACATAAAGCTAACTGCAGTTCGCACCTTGATTAATGTGTTACATAGTTCACACACGAGAATGCTTTGGGAGATTTTTTTTTTCCTTTAACGTAGTGAATCAGGGGAAGAACATATATATGGTGAATCTCGATATGATATTTCTCGGTGAAATCACAATGTATTCTCAAACTATTGAATAAGACGAATATTGTGCTAGGTGGTTGTGCTATAGACAAAACCAAGTTTAGGGATAGCAAATAGTTAGGTGACCCGGCCCTTATTTGGAAAGCTTTCCTTTATGTCTTTTTTGTTTTTTTTTTTCTTTTATTGTAAATATATTCGTTTTGCTAAGCGGACAACACATGGGAGTGAGTTGAAAATTGTCCAAGAAAATGAAAATGTCCAAGTGGAGAGTTCACGGGAGTTCTTCGGCATCGTGATTGGTCTTCATAGTCTCGTGACTCCAAGGTAATCAACCAAACCTGAAACATGACAAAACTCTTACGTCTGTAATTCTTGAACGTCGTGCAGTGATAATAATGGTTTTTCCAAATATTCGTGCCGACATGAGCCTAAAATACTTTAACTATTTTTCACCTACTTTTTTAATTATAAAAAAATTCACGAATTTAATATAATGAAATGAAAAGCTAAAAAAATGATTTGAAATCAATAGGTTATATATATATATTTTTTATCATCATTAATGAGATTTATGTAACATTTATTTCGCTTTATTTTTAGTCTTACATTAGGTCTATTGGCCTCATGTAAATAGTTCTACCGATAAAAATCAAATATGAAAATCTACCCAAAAAAAAATCAAACATGAAATATTTTTATTTGTAAAAGGGGGCGTGCTTAATTCTCTCCTATCTCAATTTTCACGTACTTAGTGCAAGTTATAAAAACTCATTTACGGTCGGTCAGAAAGCCACGCACAATTGACAGGAAACAGTCCCAGTGCATGCCCTAACGTGTCGTCAAGAAGATGAGCTCCATGAGATCACCGTCATCTCTTTCGACCACTCTCTTCCTCTCCATCAACCTCCTCTTGTTTGCCCTAGCAAGCGGCTGCACCACTTGCCTTCAGCTCAAAGCGATCCCGAACCCCTTCACCAACAACCCTTCTTCTTCTTCTTCCAAGAAAAGCTGCCCCAGGGATACCCTAAAGCTAGGGGTGTGCGCTAAGGTCCTGAACGGACCAGTGAATGCTGTGATCGGGAGCCCACCCGACACCCCCTGCTGCTCTCTCCTCGGGGGGCTGGTCGATCTCGAAGCTGCCCTCTGCCTCTGCACCGCCATTAAGGCCAACATCCTCGGAATCGACCTTAACATTCCCGTCTCACTTAGCTTGCTGGTCAACACTTGTGTCAAATTTGCCAATGAATCGGGCAAATTTTTTTATTTCATAGATCAACCAATACTACTGATACATATATATAAGCTATGAGATTCCACTCTCCTAAACTGACTAAGTATATTTCCTAGCATAGATACATATACATAGGAAGAATCATAAATATACAATAAATGATCCAATCCCCATAAATGCACGATACACTAATACTCCCCCTCAAGTTGGTGCATGAATGTCAAGAATGCCCAACTTGCGAACTAGGAATTGGAACCTGTCACGCCCAAGAGCCTTAGTAAAAATATCGACAAGTTGAAGATTGCTGGACACATGTAGCGTGGAGATACGACCTTCTTTGAGATGACCACGAACGAAATGACAATCAACTTCAATATGTTTGGTTCGTTCATGAAAGACCGGATTTGCTGCAATGTGAATAGCCGCTTTGTTGTCACAAAATATCTCCATAAGCTTGTGATGTGAAATCCCAAATGAGGAGAGAAGATTCTGAAGCCATAAGAGTTCCGCTGTCGTGGCCGCCATAGATCGATATTCGGCTTCCGCAGAAGACCTGCTGACTGTTGTTTGCTTCTTTGACTTCCAAGATACAGGGCAACCTCCTAGAGTAATAAAAAAACCAGAAATTGATCTGCGTGTCATGGGACATCCAGCCCAGTCAGCGTCACAATAAGCCTGCAAGTTTAAATTAGTTGGGACTTCTAGTAAGAGTCCTTGACCCGGACTTTGTTTTAAGTATCGGAGGACTCGTACAGCTGCATCCCAATGAGGTTGACGAGGTGCCTGCATGAACTGAGATAAAATGTGTACTGAGTAGCACAATTCCGGTCGAGTGATGGTTAAATAAATTAACCGACCCACAAGTCTCCTGTAACGTCCAAGATCTGAAAATAAGTCACCGGATTCATCATTGAGCTGATGTTGTTGCTCCATGGGAAATAAGGTCGACTTGCTACCCAACATTCCTGCTTCAGATAATATATCCAGGCAATATTTTCTCTGAGATAGGAAAATGCCACATTCACTTCGTGCTAGCTCAATGCCGAGAAAATACTTCAGTTTGCCCAAGTCCTTAATCTTAAATCGTTGAGCTAGATAATCCTTAAACATAGAGCAAGCATGTGAATTATTGCTGGCAAGAATCATGTCATCAACATATACGAGGACGACCAAAAAGGTATCTTCATGAGAATAAATAAAGAGTGAATGGTCAGCTTCTGATTGATGAAATCCATAATCGATCAATGTCGAAGCAAATGTAGCATACCAATTTCGTGAGGCTTGTTTGAGTCCATAAATGGACTTTTGAAGCCGACAAACCTTGTTACCATGAGCTCCCTTGAATCCTGGAGGAAGCTGCATATAGACTTCTTCATCTAAATGTCCATGTAGAAAGGCATTATGTACGTCCAGTTGATGGAGATCCCATTTCTTGAAAAGTGAAATGGTGAGTAGACATCGAACTGTGACCATTTTGGCAACTGGAGCAAAAGTTTCGTGAAAATCTAACCCTTCAACCTGAGTGAACCCCTTTGCGACGAGTCGTGCCTTAAATCTCTCAATGCTCCCATCGGCATGTCGCTTGATTTTGTATACCCACTTGCAACCAATGGGTTTCTTGCCAGGTGGCAAGCTCTCCAATATCCAAGTACCATTGTCCTCCAGTGCCCGTATTTCCTGTGACATTGCTTCTCGCCATTTAGGATCCTGAACAGCCTGCGAATATGTACTAGGCTCCACATCTTCATCAATAACCGATAAGAAAGCCTTGTGTGAATTAGATAAATGTGTATAACCTAAGTAATTCTGAATTGGGTAGACCGTACCTGAAGAGCTGTTGTCGCAGGATGATGAGTGGGGGTCAGTAGGCTGTAAAGCTGTATGACAAACAAAATCATCATATTTATACGGAAACTTGATCATACGTTTATCATTACCTCTCTGCCCGGTTCGTGTTTCAGACTGACTTACTTCACCTGAACCACTCGGCTCCGATTCTATTTGGCTAGAGTTCGTGGGCTGCAGTTCTGTTACCGCAGGAAGTAGCCCTTCACTCCCCCTCTCCCCCTGCACATCCCATTCTCTAGGCTCTGTGTTGTCCATTACAGGTCGGGCAGAAAATCGTGGCCCATCTCTCGCGTCCCTAATAATACTGGACTGCTGCCTAGCTCCTTCAGAACGTCCAATTTCAACTTCCTGAGACCAACTATGATCTCCAACTTCTATTAGAGCTTGGGAAAATTTATCATCGTGTGGATTCTTCTGTTGTTCCTCAACTACAAAGGGGAATTTATCTTCACAAAAAATCACATCCCGAGAAATAATTATCTCTTCTGATTCTAAATCAAAAAATTTCCAAGCCCTTTGCCCAAAAGGATACCCGATAAAAACACACTTCCTTGATTTCTCATGAAATTTATCACGACTTCTTAATCGTTGATGAACATAACATAAACAACCAAAGACACGTAAACGATCATAGTTAGGTGGCCTTCCAAATAAAACTTCATAAGGAGTTTTGCCAGCTAATAGAGGAGTGGGAGTGTAGTTTATTAGAAACGCAGCAGACAATACACATTCCCCCCAGAATTTAATCGGAAGTCCTGCTTGGAACATAAGAGCTCGAGCTACATTCAAAATGTGACGATGCTTCCTTTCTACCCGTCCATTCTGCTGTGGTGTGTTAATGCAGGAAGTTTGATGAATAATCCCATTGTCTAAATAAAATTGACGTATCTTCTCGGATGTAAACTCCTTCCCATTATCACTTCTAATTACTTTGATTGACCGCTCTAATTGAGTAGTGATCATTTTATGAAATGCTACTATAAGATCATATGCCTCTAATTTCTCTTTAAGTAAATACACCCAAACACTTCTACTGCAATCATCCACGAGAGTAAGAAAATAACGTGCACCTGAAAGTGTCGACACCCTATAAGGACCCCATAAGTCGCAATGCACCAGATCAAAAATATGAATTGCTTTATTCTTACTGATAGGGAAAGGTTGCCGATGTTGTTTGGCTCGAGCACAAATTTCGCAAACATCAGAAAATGAATTATTCTCAACCTCAGATAAATATTTCATCACATGTGATGAGGGGTGCCCCAAGCGTCGATGCCAAAGTTCGCTAGTTCCTGAATGCACCATCAGAGATGAAGCCGAACTTGTAGCCACACGCTGCAGCCGATAGACCCCCCCCCCCCCCCCCCCCCCCCCCCCCACATTTCACCCGCGCCAATCAGCTTCTTCGAGGTGAGGTCCTGCACGACACAAAAACCAGGAAGAGCTGTTACCGCACACCTCAGTTCTTCAGTTAGACATCCAACAGATATAAGGTTGTAAGTGAACCCCGGGACAAACAATACTCTTGATAAAACAAAACGTGAGCTAAGTCGGGCCTGGCCTTCCATCATTGCCTCGACCACCTTTCCATTGGGAAGTGTAATCGAGAAAGGATTGCTTAGCCGTCTCCTTCGTTCAAGTAGCCTCCAGTCACCTGTCATGTGTCGAGAGGCACCAGAATCAAGAATCCAAGCAATCTCATTTGATAGTCGCATCATACCTGAGAGATGCTCAGTCTGCCCCTTTATGTTGCTAACGAAGTCCAAAAGTTGTTGGTATTGCTCTCCTGATAGGCCCGGAATGGCTGAATTTACACCAGCCTTTAAGCTTTCCCGAGGTGCTCCAACCTGCATATTTTCCCGAGCAGTTCCTGCAAAACTGATAGGGGAATTTTGTGCAGTAGGCTGAGGCTTTATCTGTTGTACCCCAGAATGTGTCCCTTCCTGCACCAAGTGAGCATGACCAAACTGCATTTGTCCTCCCCTCGCACCAGCTCCTTGGCCTCGGCCCTTAGGCTTCCATTTCGACCCCGACTGGCTTGAGTTCCAATCCTGTGGGTATCCATTGAGCTTCCAACATGTTTCTCTGGAATGCCCTATCCGATTACAGTAGGTGCATGTTGGTCTTTCTCCCTGAAAAAATTTCTTTCCTCCTGAACTGCTTGCAGCAAAAGCAGCTCCCTCGATGATCTTTTTTACCTTCTTCAATGCTGCCCGACGTTTCTCTTCACTGCTAATAATTGAGAAGGCTCTGCTAACAGTCGGTAAAGGGTCCATGTTCAAAATTTGAGAACTCATTGATGCATGGACTTCATCCAATCCCATAAGGAATTGATACAACTTTTCTAGTTCTTTCTCCTTCGACCGGTTTCTTGTAGCATTGCAAGTACATTCCAGTGCCTCGGTGTACTCATCAAGTTCATCCCATAACCCTTTAAGCGAAGTGTAGTAATCAACAACATAATTACCTCCTTGTTCGAGTCGGCTAATCTCCTTCTTGAGCTGATATACTCTTTGTGCATTCCCTTGTGAGTACCTTTCCTTCAACTCTCTCCACATAACATCGGCATCGTTGACATATGCCAAGCTTTTCTGCAAATTTTTATCCAGAGAAATAAAAATCCAGGACACAACCATGTTATTGGCAATATCCCAGACGTCAAAATCTGCAGAAAATGAATCTGGTTGCACGATCGATCCATCGATAAAACCAGTCTTGTTCTTTGCCCTCAGTGCCCGCCTTATTGCTTTGGCCCAGGTTGCATAATTGTCGCCCGTCAGAACAGCTAAGGCCGGAACCAGCTGGGCTCCTGGACTGTCTGATGGGCTAAGATAATAGGGAGACGAAGGATTCAACGATTTCCTTTCGCCCGAAGAATTCTCTCCAAGAGAACCAACAGAAGATTTCTTCTTGGGTGAGTTGTCGATCTCCAACGAAGTATCTGCCATGTCGAAATAGAAGCTCTAGGGTTCAGGCCAGTGGGGCTCTGATACCATGTCAAATTTGCCAATGAATCGGGCAAATTTTTTTATTTCATACATCAACCAATACTACTGATACATATATATAAGCTATGAGATTCCACTCTCCTAAACTGACTAAGTATATTTCCTAGCATAGATACATATACATAGGAAGAATCATAAATATACAATAAATGATCCAATCCCCATAAATGTACGATACACTAATAACTTGCGGGAAGAAGCTGCCTTCGGACTTCCAGTGCGCCTAACTTAGCCAGTTATTAGTTAATTTAACAAAGCTCATCGTACGTCTGTCTTTTCCTAGGAAGTGTGGCTGTTCAATCGATTTTTTTTTGCTTGTTTGTCTGTTGAACTTTGGAAAGTAGCCCAGCAGCTTCTTTTCGATGCGCCGCTCGTGTAAACATTTTGATTGCAGAGGACCTCTTTCGAGTTAGCTTTACCTGAAAGCTAGAAGAAGGGACGTTAGCTTTTTGTGTAAGCAACTTATCCTCTCTGAATGTTAGTTCGTCTCATGCTCCTGTAAAAGTTTTCAAGTGGGAAAAAGAATCAACAAATCTGATTAATTATAAACTGATAGTATATGGGAGATGATCTAATTATTTGAAGGCTAGATTCACCTTGGGATAAAGCCAAAAATCTGCGCATGTAGTAGCTTTATATAAAAAAAAAGATTCCCATCAAATGGTCTTTAATTTTCAATTAAATTATACAGATCAACATGCGCATTTAGCTGGACAGCTTTGGGCCTATTCGGCCTACCTAAAAACTTTGGACCTATTCGATATGGTACGCTATTTTTTTATGCGAGTCTACATATACTGCAAAACAACCCGTGATTGATCGAATCCAATTATTTTAGTTTCACTTTCTCAGATGACAATAATTAACATTAGGTCCCTGGAGTTCCTTTGTGTGTGCGCGCGCGCATGTGTGTTTGAGATTCCAAATCTAGTGTATTTTCGACACGGTAATTGGTCCCTTGAAGTTGCGAATTGCGATCTGATTCAATCAGAAAATTAAAGGTGAATAGGCGTCTCCAGCATAGCAAATCAGTTCGTCAAAAGTGAATCAAACATACACGTACATTGATGCACTGATACAGTGAGTGTGGGAGTGTGATCATCCTCATGAATTTAACCTCATCAGGCGGAATTCTCGGAAAAAGAAACAAGAAACAGAAACGGAAAGAAAAACCTCGAGAACAATTTCTTCTGTGACGATTAAGTTATGAAGTTAGACATTCACAATGGATGTCTCGCACGGCGAGTAGCAGTCTTAGTAGATAATTTTCATAAGTGGATTTGGGCCCACCCAACGGGAATTTCTCATCTACGGGCTCATTTTACTGAAATTTGATTAGAATATCCATATCCATAAATGTGTATTGATAATTGTCAGGCCCAAGAAACATTAGGTCCTAGAGCAAAATCGGCTCTACATATACATATATATTCTAAGCTCGGGCCGGCCTAACAACCAATTAGCCTGTCACTAACAACGCTCTCTTTTTCGTAGCGGTCAATTCTGTTATTAGAAAATAAAAACATCGTTTTTTACAGAAAAATATGTAATGGTGTGCGTACAAGTAATATTTCCGATTTCCTTTTTTTTTTCCCCGGCAAGTACCGGAATTTTATCTTGATTCTCAATAGTTGACAACTTTGAAACACCTGCCGAAAATTGTACACCTAGAGACTACAAGAGACAATATTGAAAATTTTTTTTTGTCAGAGTATCCGAAAAGCTCAATTAAGTCCCGATTAATCCAGTTGAGCATAGTCGATTTATTAAAGAGTAAAACTCCCTCAGTATTGAATTTTTTCTATTCATATGACTCGAATTCGAGATCTTATTTAAGATGAACAAGCGTCGAATCGCTTGAACCGATTCACGTTGGTCAATATTGAGATTTATTGCTACAATACTCGTCTTCAGCTTGAAATCAACCAGTACCGAGTTCAGTTATCATTAATGGAGTTCTTAATCCCCTTTGTATCCCGTTCCACTATCCGAACTGCACTCATGGACACCCTCGTTATAGTCGGTAGAGAAAATTAAATAAATAAACTTAAATGGACAAAATAATTATAGGGTTGCTCTGAAAGTTTGAGAGCGCAACTTTCTCAAAAAAAAAGAAGAAGATCCAAATTCAAGTTACAATGACATTATGAAGAAGAAATCAGAACACCCTCTTTTAGATCACCTGCACAGCCCGTGTCATTGGACTGACATGTATCATAAACTTATAGAGTTTTCACCTTACTTGTTGCAATTAATTGGGTGAAAGCCCGCATTCCTCGTTATAAAAAAAAATCATCTACGATAATTATAATCATCCGATTCACTATATATATTATTAGAATATATTTCGGTATCTCTGGAATACTCTTGCCTTGTATAGCTCATTGTGTATCGGGACACCTTTATTGTATCATCTATGACTATATATACCAAATATACAGACCCAATTGGGTCACGAGCAATATTATTAACATGTATCATACAAAAGCGGCAGTCTTCCGCGTGATTTGCTGCCATACAATTTATGGTTCTTGATTGGTTCTCCAAGAGTCCGCAGCCAACATTACCACGCAATTTAATTCAGAATCAAGTCTCCACGCAATTAGAGGACCAACCTTATTGTTCAATTAATTTCTCAGAATTGCTCAATAATAAATACTTTGCATTTCGTAACCACTTCTATCCATTGATCAATAATTCACTGTGACCCACTGAAAGCGCCAAGCCCGGAAAGATAATATGACCGTCATTTAATATGTATGATGATATATATAATTAGTACATTATCATATAAATGATCAGTGCCGTTGGCTGATTCTCCACATCTCATCATTCATGTCACTGTTCGACGCATGGCGGTCGTCCCGTAACTCATCGCCTCATACAATTTACAATATAAATAAAATTCCTCCAAACGGGGGCTTATCATGTATTGCCCTTTACATGTTTCAGCTGATCAAATAATTGTTATATTACGGATCTTGAACTACAGGAACTCCCCCCTATCTATGAGTCTCTGAACAAAATAATTTTACGCAGTACAAAGTGAAAACTATCTATCGTGCTGAAATCCAAAATGTTACATCTTCAATCCTCTTTTTAACGGAATTTCTCGTCGCCATTTATTTTCGCTCCCCATCCCTTACCATCTTTATGAGTTTTCTTTATAACTATTAAAAAAGAAAAAAGTGCAAATGTGTAAAAAGTGACATGTGATAGGAGCAAAAAGACCAAGACTAGGTTAATAAAAATAAATTCTCGGAAATTCTCAGAGATTTAATTTATTATATAATATATGATATGAGATGAAAGTAGGGAGTGTGGAGATAACTCATGGTGGTGAGGTGATCCAGATCACCACAGATCCAAAAAGAATATTCATCGCATCAAGTCCAAATAATTGCAGTTCTTATATTCGTATTTTTATGGGCTAAGTGATACGAACAAATTAATTAGGAATTTAAAATTGTTTAAGATGATACAATAGTAGCTCTCATAATCTATGGGTTTCTGCATCTAAACTAACCTTAACTACTTGCTCGCTCATGTAATGGTTCTATTTTCTAATTATTGGAAACATCAGATTGTTTATAATAATTAATGATGTTATAACTGATTTTTTTATTATTATTATCGAGAGTGTCCTCGTGGACGGATCAAGTGGAGGGCTGAAAGAGGCAGTCGTTCCCCTAAAATTTTTTAAAATTTTGACGTTCCAAAATAGTTTGATTATGATTAATTTTTCAACGTTTTATGAAATTCCTTATCATCACCCATGACTCGAAAAAATCACAATCCTATTCGGCTCTCGAGGAGCCCGCCCTCCTTGCTACAAATCCTGGATCCGACCCCGGTTATTTGCATTAATTCTCCTTCTTGTTCATAATTCTAGTTTTTGGATAATCTCATCATTTGACTAACAAATGTATATATAATCATTTTTGCCGCCCAAGAACGCGTAAGCTCATTTGTTGTCATTGATAGCATACAAACGTCGGGACAATACCCTCAATAATTCAAAATCACTTGTATTGGTAATTAAACACACCTAATACTTTTATAGCCTTGTGTCAGCTCATACATATACCATAAGTTATCAATATATAAGTAGGGTTGAGGCCTGCGCAATGTAATAGATTTCCAAAAAGATTCTCAATCAACAATATTTTCACAAGATAGAAGTGCGAGAAATGATATTAATAACATTGAAAATCACAAAATATTAATAAAATAATATCGCGTGTCTTATTTTAAAATTGATATAACACTAAATTTGAAATTGTCTTGGTTTAATAAATATATAGACGTAGAGAGAAAAAATGAGAAAATTAATTAGATGATATGATAAGAACATTATAAAAAGATAAAAGTTTAGTGAAATATTAAAGATAGTGATTCAATAATATATACATAAAAATTCAGGGAGAATTATATATAAGTTAGAAATATAATTAATTTTAGGGTAAATTGCACCGGTGGTCCAAAATGTTTTACAAATGTTTCATGATGGTCCAAAAAGTTTTTTTCGTTACATGATGGTACAAAATGTTTCAAAATTATTTCATGATGGTACAAATCGTCAACTCGAGCTGATGCCGTTAATATTTTGCTGACGTGGCGCGTTCTATGTGTCACTTTTGTTACGTGGAACCAATCATAGTGCACCACGTCATTTAAGACAAAATAAAATTTTAAAAAGTCCAAAAACATACAAAAAAGAGTAAAATTTTGAAAAAAAAAAAAAAATATTTTAAATTTTGAAAATTTGAAAATTATTTTTAAAAATTTAAAATTTTTAAAATTTTTTAAAAAAATATAAAAATATACAAAAAGAGTAAAAATTTAGGAAAAAATTAAAAAAATTATTTTAAAAATTTTTAATTTTTTAAAATTTTTAAAAAAATTTTTTATTTTTAAAAAGGGGAAAGGGGAAAGAAAAAATAATTTTAAGAGGAAAGAGGAAAGGGGAGAAAAGGAAAAGGAGGGGGAAAAAAAAAAAAAGGAGGGAAAAAAAAAAATTTTAAAAAGAAATAAATTTTTTAAAAAAATTTTCAAAAATTTTAAAATATAGATATATTTTAGTTTTTTTTTAAAATTTTTACTCTTTTTTGTATTTTTTGTATTTTTTAAAAAAATTAAAATATTAAAAATATTTAAAAATAATTTTCAAAATTTTAAAATTTTTTTATTTTTTTTCAAAATTTTTACTCTTTTTTTGTATTTTTTAATTATTTTTTGTATTTTTTTGGACTTTTAAAAATTTTATTTTGTCTTAAATGACGTGGCGCACTATGATTGGTTCCACGTAACAAAAGTGACACATAGGACGCGCCACGTCAGCAAAATGTTAACGGCGTCAGCTCGAGTTAACGGTTTGTACCATCATGAAACAACTTTGAAACATTTTGTACCATCATGTAGCGAAAAAAACTTTTTGGACCATCATGAAACATTTGTAAAACATTTTGGACTATCGGTGCAATTTACCCTTAATTTTATAAAAATTTAAATATTAATTCATATCTATTTGTAATTTGTATTGGCATATAATTCTAACTAATTCATCTTCATTAAGTGTCTCCCATTTTTTTTATATGTTACCATTATAATCCATCCTTACTGTAATATATATATATATATATATATACATATATATTTGGTAGATACAATATATTTCATTTGATCATGATACCTTTTTTACATATAATATCAAGTTATGATGTACTCAAATATTATTAAAATTCTTTTATTTAGTATAAAAAGCAAAAAATATGTGGTATAGTGTTGAAAAAATGAACCATATTATAATAATACAACAAATTCATAAATACAAAACATTATAACTATTGTAATTTTTACTAAGCACAAATTTAATTGTAATTTCTAATATTAATCTTATCTCGAAAGGCATACATAAATACGGGAAAAAAGATCAAAATCCAACTTAATAGTATATGGAGTAAATAAGGACACAAATACATAAGTAAATAAAAGTTTAGTTGAAAAAAAATATTTGTTTGAATCAGTTTTAAAATCATCATTGAGAACCCTATTAACTATAAGTGGTATTCGAAATTCATTTAAAGTATCTTGTGACCATGACTAACCCAAGCAATGATTGTCAATAGGTTGGAGTAACCTAGCATTTAACCGAAAAAATTATGATATTTCCAACGTCATGATAAAAATTACGTAAATCGTGGTGGCGACTTGAATAAAATTTTTATATTTAGGTAAATAAATTATTATTATCATCATTATTATTATTTTATATATATATAAGCCTTAAACTAATATCAAAAATAAAAAAAGAGCAAAAATTGTGTTAGTTTAAAAGTTTTATTGTAAATGGTATTCGAAATTCATTTAAAGCATCTCGTGACTACAACGAACCCAAGCGATGATTGTCAATAGGTTGGAGTAACCTTACATTTAATCGAAAGAATTATGGTATTTCAAACGTCACGATAAAAACTAGTTAAATCGCGGTGGCGACTTGAATAAAACTTTTATATTTAGGTAAATAAATTATTAAAAATATATATACATATATAAGCCTTACACTAATATCAAAAATAAGAAGAACAAAAAAACAAAAATTGTTTTAGATTGAGACATGGCATTTTGAACAACAGATTTGGTATATTAAGATGATTGATAAATCTATGTAGTTTCGCAACTAGATATATATGGAGCCAAAATGGTTTTAACGGCCCTTCGGATGATTAATTAATTTTCATAGTTGCAGGTCTCTATGTGCGTTATATGCATACATCATAGATGTATGTGCCTAGACAACAGAAATCGCCTTTATCTAACGCACACTTGTATGGCAAATGAATTTTTTTTTAACTCTACTCCATTTTAACTCCATTGTTTTCAATTTAACAATATAATTATTATTTTGTCCCACTTTTCTTCAATTTTTTTTATTTTAATTACCATTTAATTCAATTTTCAATATTAAATTCTATCGATTATTCATTATTTTTTTTCACAATTCAATAATACAATCATTACTTTTTATTAATTATTCATTACTTTTTTTTAATTTTTCTCATAATTCAACAATACAATCATTACAATCATAAATAAATATAATTATTTATAGTTAGAAGGGAGTAGAGTTAAAAAAATTTTCATTTGTCAAATAAGGCCAACTTTTTAATCTCTCTGACAAGTACTCTCTTCCCTCCATTATATGACGTCTTTCTAGTGAAGACAAGCGGATCAGTCATTCAATATCATTATTAGCATTTAGCACAATAATATTCGTATAATTATTATTTATTTTCATCCTATCATAAAAAAAGGCTGGTAGATCTAATACATAATACCAAAAATAGAAATAAAAGGGTACGAGGAGTGCTTCTGATGAGATCGGTATTTAGGAGCTCTTGACGATATGAGTTTTATTTTTTAATGGATCTTGATGATATGAGTTGGGAGAGTGGATTGCACAACCTTCTCTTCTAATATGCATATATTATATTAATACTTACACAGACATTGGGGGTTCTTATTTTGGAAATGGATGAAATGTAGTATCCACATGTCAAGACGTTTCTGGTCGGATTTGGCCCTTCGAGGTTCCGAAAGAATACGGGACAAGATTCTTTTAGATACTAATATATTCCCTCTTGTGCTAAATAATCCACGTTTTTAATATATTTTTTTGTTTGACTTATTTCTCGTAGCCATAAGGATAGGGAAAATTTTACTATTTTATATTATATATAAGATTTCTAAATAAACAATTAAATGTCTAATGACGCATCTTTCTGTAGCACGAGGACAGTTAATGTTCAACATATACACATCAACAATAATTGGCACAATAAATTTGAACAGGGAGAAGCAAACAGAATAAAGGTCCAATCTTAATTTAAAGAAAAGCCCTAATCGGACCGACCTGGAAGTCTTTTCTCTTCAATTAAAAATGGTCAAAAAAATCAATTATGGAAATGTGATTTATCGACAAACCGAGTTTTAAATCCAACAAGAAAAAAAAGGAGACAAATTGAGTTTTAATGAGGCAGATTTTTACATGCAGCGTATAAGTTTAAGGCATAGCATATTGAAAAATACTTTGTGATAAGGATTGGGTCGACATTATCCAGGGCGATCGCCTGGAAAAATTAGTCAAAAACCCTAAGCCCTGATCCAATCATTCATGTTTCCACTCTCCAACTTGAGAGAAAATAAATAAAATCTGATTAAATTTTTTTTTTAAAAAAAAACCTAATAAGAGACGAATGATTATCCAATGTAGCTATAGCCAGGAAGATTCACGTGTGCCTTATCGACCTATAGGCAGATCCTTCAATCCTCTACTCTATCACTCTAACGCACAGCTGGTCACACCGGCACCCCCATCCAAAAAAAAAAAAAAAAGGGAAAAAAACCGACAAGTTTTACCCTGTATAAGTGGGTGCATACATAAACGTGTTTGTTACATGGGACTGGATTTGGAGTGCGAAAATTTTAAAGTACAAGAATGCATGTATAAGATCCCGAAAAATTATTTCATGGTCAATTAAGTGATCAAGTTGTAGATGGTGCGCCATAGAATGATCCATTTATTTTTAATCACTATCCAGCAAGGGCAAAATAAAATTAGGACTCGTGAAGACATATGACCTATCAGTTAAAGATCCAAATCCCGGATGAAAGTCCAGTAGAGGCGGGTGACCGGAAAAAGGACATAACAACCAACATTGTTTGTACTATTAGTTGTCGATCAAATTTAAATAATCTAGAATGGTCTTAATTCCTGAATATTCAGACAATAAAAAAGTTATAAAAAAAAAAACATTAAAACAGTTATATATGTACATCCAAAGTCGCGGATGTTGTAGTGACGAGAGACCATCATCAATCATGATCTTCCGGTAGTCAGTTTTGTCCAAGATGGAAGTTTATCGAAATAAAAAAGACAAAAATATCACTGATATAAATGAATGAAATCTCAATTACCGAAAAAAAAACGAAATTTGAACGAAATTTCTCTCTCTTATGTCCACATAACACACTCTCAAGTTGCTCAAAACCCTCACGTACGTTATTTGGCAACTTGCATCTTGATCCAAAGTTTGTAACAGAATTATCGATTAAGAGAGGACAGACATGGCAGAAAATCGACCGAATATATATATACGTGCGCATGCGCGCTTGTGTGTGTGAGCTGGTGGCATGATTAGTCATCGACAACGCATCATGAGATCATGCCCGACATCGAGCATAGGATGGAACTATATATACAGAGATTCATGCATTATAGAATGAAACTGTGTATGCTCTTCTTCTCTACCAAACAAATTTTCTCTTCAGTTACTTTTGTCCGGCAACGAGTAAAAGTGTCGTCAACCATGTGCAGAACCACCCGTACGTACGTGAGGAAAATTTATGGAGGATGATGCATGCATGAAGAAAATCCGGACAAAGAGACACTCAGCATATGAAAAATAATAATGCTCTAAAACCACAAGATCCGCCGGAGTTAGCAAACTATGTTTCAGTAGACGAATTTTATCTGTAGTATAAGGATTTAAAATCAATTGAAAGCATTTCATAACCAGACCTTGATCCGAATGAAAATTTGTTCATAAGCAATACAGAAAAAAAAAGAGTAAAATAAGGCTCTTGCTTTCCTCGTAATAAACTTACAATATAAATGAGAATTAGTGTATAAGCAATATAATAGACTAGGAATATCTCGTATTTTCACTAAAAAAATAAAATAAGGCTCTCACTCTCTTGCGGACTTACAATGATGTGCAGGTACACCTGAAACCGCTATGTGAGGATCCACTGATAAGTTCAAGTATCTGGATTTTTGGGGATGGACCGAGAAGAGACTGCTCCGGTCAAGGGAAGTCAATTTTCAATCATCTATATGTAGGTTGTAAGCAAAATTTTCATCCTCGTGTCACTTATAATTTCAACAATCCAACTCATTATCACCCTGCAAGGATCTTTACCAATCCCTCGGTCATGGCTCCGACCAAGTCCCTGCTATTTCGTAAAATATATGGATTGGTGTTATCTACAAATAAAGATGTGATTTAATAACAAACTGAATTCTCAATCAGTAAGCATCTCATGCTCACGACCACGTCGAAAAGGGAATTAATTAATATTAATCTCGTGATCATAGTCTTCTTAAAAAAAGAAAAAAAAGAAAAGAAAAGGCATTAGATGCGACAACAAGGTAAAGTTTGCTACAAACGTGTCCTTGCAGAAATTTTTTTTGTATCTAATAATTTATTTCCAATATGCTATCAATTTCTATCTTCTGCTTAATTTATGTGGGAGTGTCCATTCTGACTGAATCTAAATCAAGGTAGGTTCCCTTTTGACCGGAAAGATGGGAAAATGAAAATGGGACCCCAAAAACACCGTCCAATTGTACTTCAGAAATCTCTCGTTTTATCCATCCAATATATTTGTGTGCTCGAAATTAAATCATTGTAGGCAGACTCAATTTCGTGCGAAGTGATTGTAATGACATGTCCTATTCATTGAACTAAGTCCTCCGATGTGTATCTTTGCCGTAGCAACTTCAACACGACAAGACTAGTAAATGAATTACATGACCCATACAAACGAACTATAAGAATCTTTTGAGCGAAAATATTTCCTCCGCAACCGTTTGATGAAGGGAAAAAAAGTACAAAAAGAAATTTAAAAAAATGTGATTTGTAATAATCGTCTTTAAACATCTTTTTGGCGTGATATTTCGATGTATCACGTGCCAGGGCATATCAATTATATTGTTTGATAGGACAAATATATAGTAGGGGTAATATCATATGAAAAGCAATAGTTCCACGATGCATGAATTCATGTCAATTATTTCTAGTAAAAATGGACCTCATGTCTCACCAAAAAAGGGGACCATATCCGTACATTGAAAATAAAAATAGTAACACTCACCCATTATTTACTCTATATAACATGACAATCATTTACGAATCTATTTATTAATGAAATCAGCCCTACTATATATATATATATATATATATAATATGCATATTATATATATAAAGAGAAAATAAAGGAAAAAACAGACTTCAAGCAATCGATTTTGCATAGCTTCCTTATATCCTTTTTTGCTCAGCCATAGCTTCCTAATATTCGGTATGCTTTTCATGCTATAATCTCATAATTTTGGTCCCCGTTTCTTTTTCTTTTCATTGGTCAGTGTCACCATTTCTATGAACATTTTAAACTTTTTTCTCGTGAGTTTTTTTTCTTTAAATCATCGATTGAAAAATGCTTTTCCTGTTACTATAGTTAGTATCAGGTTCGTCATAGTTACGATAAAAGAGAGATCTCGACAACCTTGACATCGAAATTGTGATATAGACATGACAAAAAATTTGCCATATAGTCAGAACAATTATTTCTGGCTATGTAGATCACGTACTTACTGATTCTATGGTGCTGATCATCACAACACATCCCCCAACCGTTAAAGCCAAAATTTAGAGATCAAGCCAGAAAACGTGTGTCAAGGATGATCATTCTCACTTTTCGGCTCGAGTCTTTTTATTAATCAGTAGTATGTGAAATAATTTCTAGGCATGTCCCTGGCCAAACCTTAATGATTGATTGGGTTTGCCTGAATCTTGGCGAACATACAATATCCCCAGCATGTGCAATATTCTTACGTCCTATTAGAAATGTCCTTTTCTAATTACAAATTAACATATGTATATATACTTCCATCATGAAATTGCGTATGATCTCTTACTTCAATTTAATAAATTTCTATATTTCTCATTGCTTGATGAGCTTAACTACGTTTCACCCTGTTCATACGCTTCATTGCTTGATGTTAGGTCGTGCTGAATTCCACTTCGATTTTGGTAATCGTCCGCGAGAATTAATTTGTTTGTCAAATTTCTAGATTTGATATACGATGTTTATGAGTTTGTCAACTGCCCTTTACTGAAGATAACTTTGCACCTACACTTTACATCAATTACTGAAGATAACTTATGTGCTAACCTTAAAAGCTTGCCCTTCCATTAATTCAGTGAAAATTTTCTGTGGAGTCTTGCATTTAGAAAAAAGACTTTTGTCAATTTTTTGCAATTTTAGTTCCTTTTCTAATATAAATATACCACACCCCCAGGTGGCTCCACACACACACATATATAATATTATGCAACTTTTCTTAGAAATTTTTTTTTTACAAGAGAGACTCGTGAGTCTAGTAAAACGAAATAAAAATTATTATAGTTAAATAAAGGGACCCGATAAGCCCATCAAAGTATCAAATCTGAAATCTTTTTTAAGTAATGGCGTATATCATTGTACTATACCCTCTTTGATAATTTTGCCTACTAATTAACTTTAATGAAAATTACAAGCAAATATTATGAAAAAATGACAACCAAATCCCTGTGGAACTATATAAAATAATAGGGAAAAAGAAGAGACCCGCAAGGTGCAATTAAGGTGATCGTAAAATCTCCAATCATAAGTGATAGTTTATTCACTTAAGAATAAAAAAATCCGAAAGAAAAACCGAAGCCATAATATTTTTGCCAGGCGGCACATCCTTCCAAATAAACTATTCTCCTTTTAATTTTGTTTTTTACTTTTATGATTTTTCACTTCTCTATATAAAGGCCACCAGTTTCTTCCTCGTTTCACGATCGATCGCAACCCCCTCCTATATCTTTTCCTTCTTCTCCAAACTTCACCACAAAATCTTCTTCATTGCCAAGGACCACATGGCTCTCCCTGAAACACAAGGCAAAACCCTATCAGATGCCTGGGACTACAAAGGCCGACCTGCCGACCGGTCCAAAACTGGTGGCTGGACAAGCGCCGCAATGATTTTAGGTCTTACATTATATTACACTTGTGACTTGGGATTATATATCCGATCAAATAGTGCTATAAAGCATTTGGCCATGTCCGTCATCTTCCATAATGAACTTTGTTATCCTCTCATCATCAGGTGTGGAGGCAATAGAGAGACTGACCACGCTAGGAATTGCCGTTAATCTGGTCACGTACCTTACAGGCACTATGCACCTTGGAAATGCCGCTTCAGCCAATACCGTCACGAACTTCCTCGGGACTTCATTCATGCTTTGCCTGCTTGGGGGCTTCGTAGCCGATACATTCCTTGGCAGGTCCAAGAATAACCTATAACTGACTGAACATTAATGGATATGATCTTAATTGCTCTATTCATATTGCCATTCGCTACTAGTATGTGTCGTTACGTTTAACCAGTTTCTGGTTCCTTCTCTCAATAGGTACCGTACAATTGCAATCTTTGCCGCGATTCAGGCAGCTGTAAGTACTTTTTTTTGTTGGATATAAGATTGTGCTTTTGTATTATTTTTTATTCCGACACGCTTGTTGAAGCTTGCTGATCATTGCCTCCGAATAATTCCTGGTTACCATTTTGGGGGTCGCCATCTTGACCATCTCTACCATAATCCCGGGTCTCCACCCCCCGAAATGTGATCCAGGAACCGCGCAAGCCTGCATCCCCGCGAGTGGCACACAACTTCTAGTCCTCTATGTAGCCCTCTACACCACTGCCCTAGGGACGGGCGGCCTCAAATCGAGCGTATCAGGGTTCGCAACGGACCAGTTCGACGAGTCAGACAAGAAGGAGAGGACTCGGATGATTAACTTCTTCAACTGGTTCTTCTTCTTCATAAGCATCGGGTCTCTCGCGGCGGTCACAGTCTTCGTGTACATACAGGACAACCTCGGGAGGCAGTGGGGCTATGGGATCTGCGCCGCTGCAATTGTGATCGGTCTGATTGTGTTCGTGTCGGGAACGAGGAGGTACCGGTTCAAGAAGCTCGTGGGGAGCCCGCTGACACAGATTGCGGTGGTGTTCGTGGCGGCATGGCGGAAGAGGCACTTGGAGCTGCCTTCCGATGTCTCACTTCTGTTCAATGTTGATGATTTGATTTTGGAAAGAGACAGTAAGAAGAAGAAGCAGAGGTTGCCCCACAGCAAGCAGTTCCGGTTAGTGTTTCCTTCATGATCTCTTCAAAAAATATTTAACTTACATCCTACCTCTCTATAATTACATCGTATTAATTAAACAAAAGTCCCTCTTTAAAATTTTCACTTAAAAAGGAAAAAATAAAAGTAATAGATATGGTCGTGAATATATAAATTTAATTATAAACCACCCAATCAATATGGATTGGTTCAAGCGGTTCGACTCTTGTTCCGCTTAAGTAATATTTCGAGTTCAAGTCCTTGTGAATACAGAAAATTCATACTGTGAGAGTTTTACCTCTTAGTGTGTCGACTCGACTCGACTCGACTGCATTAGTTGATACCCAATTAGATTTTCGGATTCCAGGTTCACACAAAAAAAACAAATTAAACCGCCCAATGATTCTTATCTCAAATAATACAAAGATTTCAATAATTGGAAAATTCACATGTAATTGGTCTCAAATAATACAAAGATTTCAATAATTGGCAAATTCACATGTAATTGGTAGGAAGAAACTTTATATGTTTCGCCGGGCATGCAACCCCCACCAGTCAGGACTTAGAATATTCATTTTAGGATTCTTCCCATCTGGTCATTATAATTCTTTTTTAGGACGATGTGTTCTGAGCCTATTATTTATCATTAGCAGACGTCATATTTTTCTTGATTATGAAATATTTTTACTGAGTCTGGAAACTTTGGGCCACAAATAAATTTTCCCCTCACGAAAGACAATTTGTCAACCCAACCCATACCTCGTAATTTTCTGGTTACCATTCAAAGATGCAAATTTCACTAAAATCATGCAAAATATTTTTTTTTTCTTTTTGGGTGACAACCATGCAGAAGAACTTATAATAAATTAACTAATAAGCTAGAAATTAATGATTCAATTTGCCACATCAGCCAGCCATTTATATTAATTCAATAATGATGTGGTAAATTTTTGTGAAGTCGATGTCGACTTGTGTGCATATATGCATGTCATCTATAGATAGATACACTATATATTAATTGCTTTTGTTGGATAGCCGGAGTATCAAGCTCAGACTCCCATGGCCCAATACGTAAATAGGTAGGATTCCCCATCTCTATCTTCCAAAACTTGTGGGTATCCTTTATGTGTATAGATAAGTGAGAAATGGGGGACCAGGTTAGGATATCCAATAATGCTTATAAATTACAATCTTCTAGCCCAAGTAAATAATATTATAGTACATATATAGCAAGTATTTCAACCATCAATAATTCACTTTGTTCTTGTGCTACACCTATGCTATTAGATGCATTCATGATTTTCTGATTAGCCCATCGAATTCCTACTTTTATATCATATATATATATATATACATATATTAAACAAAAAGGTGGCTCTTCTCATTTTTGTTATGGTTTCCTTTTCTTCTTTGGGTTAATTGCGTCAAAGAAAGAATATGTGGATGGATCCATTCAATGCCATATAAAAAATGCAACCAGTCCCCATCATAAATATTTTCCTCCAGTCAGCTCTTTGGGGGCAAACATTTTTAAAGAGCTCACGAAGCACACAATTACTTGTTCCATAGGGAATAAATACATGAAATACAACTGCATATCTCTGTTTTTCCTTTTCATTTCCCCCCCTTTTACCAACTAATTTCCAGCTTTAAAAATTAAATAAAAAAATAGATTTTCAAATATAAGGCAAAGTGACGTATGCAGATCATTACTCACCGGAAAGTTGAGAGTATTGAAAAGAACAAGCGAGTACATGCCTGCCATATATATCAGATCTTTTAGAAATTCTTTAATATAAGTACTATTCATTTGTCCCATCATTTCCTGCAAAACGACACGGCATGCACCAGGATTGGAGTAGAGACGCATGCATGACTAGATCAAACGATCCAATTGACCCAACACAACATGCCCCACGGCCCATATATCTCTCGATCATATTGGTTTTTCCTTTTAATTTCCGGTGGATAAATGATGCCAGAGGCCCAATCATCTTATGTTTGTCTAGTTTCACATTATTGAGGCATACATGGATATAATAATAATAATAATAATCTGTATATGTCGTCTGTCTTTGTTTAATATTGTTGCAGTTTCCTGGACCAGGCGGCAATCAAGGACCCCGATATGCCGTTTAACTCGACCCTAGTGAACAAGTGGTACCTGTCGACCCTAACTGACGTGGAGGAAGTGAAGCTCGTGTTAAGTATGTTGCCGATTTGGGCCACCAACATAATGTTCTGGACCGTCTATGCCCAGATGACCACGTTCTCCGTGTCCCAGGCCACAACAATGGACCGTCACATCGGGAAATTCCAGATCCCGCCGGCATCGCTGACGGTTTTCTTCGTTGGGGGCATCCTCGTGACAGTCCCCATCTACGACCGGTTCATCGTCCCCATTGCGAGGAGACTGCTGAATAACCCTCAGGGCCTGACCCCGCTCCAGCGTATCGGGTTGGGCCTGGTGTTGTCGATCCTCGCAATGGCAGCTGCTGCCCTGACCGAGCTGAAGCGGCTCCGGGTCGCTCAGGACCACGAGCTGACCGACAACCCATCTGCGGTGATCCCACTGACCGTGTTCTGGCTCACCCCGCAGTTCCTAGTGGTAGGGGCGGGCGAGGCGTTCATGTACATCGGGCAGCTCGACTTCTTCCTAAGGGAGTGCCCCAAGGGGATGAAAACCATGAGCACAGGGCTGTTCCTCAGCACGCTGTCGTTAGGGTTCTTCATGAGCTCGCTGCTGGTCACAGTAGTCCACAGGGTGACTGGGACCAAGAGGCCATGGCTCGCTGACAACCTCAACCAAGGTCGGCTCTATGACTTCTATTGGCTGCTGGCAATCTTGAGCTGCATCAACCTTGTGGTCTACCTGGCCTGTGCCAAGTGGTATGTGTACAAGGACAAGAGGCTTGCTGATGAGGGCATTGAGCTTGAAGAATCAGAGCCCACTTTCCATGCTTGAGTGGGCCCGGGGGCCCACAGGGTCCCAGTGCTCTTCACATTTTCAGCCACTGTTGTCTTGCAATCAGCCCTTTCATTTTGTTTCTTCTTCTCTGTGATTTTTGTATAGCCAAACCCCGGCCCCAGGTGATGATCTCTAGCTCAACAGTGTCTGTGAGTTTTAACCTTTCAAATATTTGTAAAATAGTGAAATGCATGCCAAGGAGCAACACATAATACAAGTTGTGGAGATGTTTCCGTAACCAGTTTCGGGAATCCTATTCGAGATCTTAACCTTCCGCAAATCGACTTGATAAAAGGGTTGGATAATGCGATAGATTTAGGTCGGGTTTGATTTTGTTTCATCGTTTAAGATTTGATCAGTGACTGCAAACATATCTTGGCCCAAGGTCATATGGGCTGAAACACTTCTGTGCAACTCGAGCCCTGATCTTGTAGACCAGGAGAGACGAAGACCAACCTGTCGTTGGCCCGAAAGATAAAGAGTTTGAATCTTTGTGCTAAATTTATGCTAGTATTTTTGGAAAATTCTGCCTGGTGAGCTTATCCCTACGAGCAAATCTTTGACATTTACCGATAGTTTGTAGCACATTGGCTTACTCGTCTGCCTAATAACAAAGAGATTACAAGTTCGATACTTGTTCTGGAACTATCCGTACTCCTTTATTAATTAGTATAATTTCTATTTTGTTATAAACTCATGACTCTCCATATAAATTAGAAAAAAGGTTCGACATTCTTAAGAGGGCAATGATGTGAAATGTGGAAAAAGCATAAAAAAAAGTCAGTAGAATATAATGGATAAAGGGAAGAGAGTTTGAGCAAGAAATAAAAAAATTGAAGAAATTGGGAAATTGCGTATTAAGTAGAAATAGTTAGAAGATCGAATCATTTCATGGAAAGGCCCATCTTTGACCTTCGAGGGGGCCTTTTCACTTTTTCCTCATGGGCCACGATGTAGAAAAATGATCATGAGGCATATCCCATGGAGAAAATTAGGGAGATTTGCCGCCCGAAAAGATGATAATAGCCATGATTTTGCATGATTTGAGTTTCTCTTTATCCTATGATCATTGTCCTTCTTTTTTTTCCATTTCTTTGTGCAGGAAGAAAAAAAAAAGAGTGAAATTCAATTGATATATGGCAGCCCCTAATTTCCGGTACACTCTGTAGAAGTTTGTAGAAATTCTCTTTCCCGATTATTTTAGGATTACTAGATATTAGACAACGTGACGTAACACTTGACCATTTTACCATCAAATCAATAATGTAGATACAAATCTTCTACTGATTGTACTAGTCACGAGTCATTCCCGATACCGGACTATTGTGTGTTTATATTTGCATGAGGTAAAAATTGGGACAACGGATTCATTTTCCGCACTACATACATCACATGCAAATGATATATATAGTCGTACGTGGTCTTTCATTCATAAGTATACTGACCGACAAGGTTCATTGTACTTGAAATTATGTGGTGGACCTGGCTTGGCTCTATGAAATAATTCCTGATACACAATTTATATACGCTCAAAAAAGGAAAAAAAAATACTATTAGTCCCATAGGTTCGTCACTTTTTTATTTTCTCCATTTTTTTTTGTCGTTTGCATCTTTTATCTTACTTTATTTTTCTATTTTAATCCTTCTGTCAACTCTTTCGTTAAATACCAAAGGAGCAGGCGGTAATCAACCCACTTTAAAGTAGTCACGAAAAAATTCGAGAAGCACGAAGGAATGTTTGAAATCAACTTCTTCCTCTGCCATTTCTCCTTTTTTTATATATAATTTTGGTGAAGTGTGATGTGAAATTGAATTTCCATAAATGTATAATTTTGGAGTAGAAATTCTTTGCATTATATGTGAACTTTTGAAAATACTTATGTATAATATATAGTACAGGAAATCACCAAGTCCAATTTTCGGTGGATCTGTGAAGAAGAAGAAGAAATGTCGCCACTGTTCATCTTCTTCTTCTTTCTCTGATTATTTTATTTTATTTACTTGTTTTCCTCACTCTTGTTTGCCTTTTTAAATTTTTTATTAAGAAATTGGTAAGATAAACCGGAAGAGGAACAAGGTGAATGTCCCAACTCACCCGCTAAGAATTTCACTAGCTAGTTTCAATTGCTGTGTTTGGTTCAAATTGGAGGAAGATGAAAAACAAAAAATGATGATGTGTGACTGACATGGCATCCAACTTAATACATTTAATGAAAAGTTAACGGAATGATTAAAATAGAAAAGTAATGTAAGGTAAATGATACAAACGATCAAAAAAATAGAAAAATGACGAAAATAGAAAAGTGATTCAAATCTAAATCTACGGGACTAATAGTATACTTTTTCCGTCAAAAATATAATAATAATAATAGCATCCATATATAAACTGGCAAAAGAAAATATGGTTAACAGAAAATGGGGGGTCCACTCTAATTTTGAAGAGATCGATGGACGAATTCCTGGCATGGAAATTGGAAGGCCATTGTCACTATTGATACCATTGAGATCTCAATCATGAGAAAATTCCAAGTTATGACAGATCGAAAAATAACAGTTGCAAGTTAACAAAAAAGACCGCAAACGCATATGATTCCGTGAATTACTTCATGTAGGATTGCCGCCTTATTATTTTCTTAACATTCGGAGTTTTCCTGTTTCAATCAACGCACCCCAACGCATTGTCCTGATTTATTCTTTTGTCATCAGATTTCGCTACGTTTCTATTAGAGTAATGAATCTCAAACTCGTATTTATGCGTAGCGGTAGCGGGACTTTGATCGGTCTCTATTGTAATGTGGGAAGTATGGGATCCTCGAGCAACAAGCATTTTAAAACTATAGTTCCCATAAGAGCATGCAGGGGTAGCACTGTAGCCATGAGCTGTATCATAAAATAAAAATTCAAATTTCGATGGCCTCTATTTGAAAAACAATTTGATTGCCCAGAATTTTGAGACGGAGGAGCTGTTTCCCAAATTGCATTTATGGCCGTTGATGATATCTAAGATTAAGATTTATCTATTGCGTTTTTTAATAAAGTTAAATTTGATTCAATTTAATTTAGTTTGATTTGATGAAATAAATACAAAAGTAATGATTTTATTATTGAATTGATAAAAAATATTGAATAGTTAAAAGAATTTAATGATTGTGTTATTAAATTGAGGAAAAATATTGAATAATTAAGAAATTTTAATATTAAAAATTTTATTGTAATAATAAATAAATAAAAAGAATGATAGAGAATTTGAATAAAAAAATACGATAGAAAAGTAATAATTATATTGTTAAATAGATAAAAAAGTAAAGTTAAGGTAAGATAAAAAAATTATTATTATTATTATAATATGAAACCATTTATTAGCTACCGAGAGAGAGAGAGTTGCAATTCCTTTCATCTCTTAATTTCATGAAAATTAAAATAAATAAATAAATTATATTCGCATTTATGAGCATTTCATGGCTCAGAGTTTTTGGTCAACCCCCTAATCATTTTGCCTTGCACTAAATTTTGTTGATCAATTTTGCATGACACTATATCTTTATTTTGAAATAGATAGTCCAAGAGTCATGACGAATAGAAGCATCCACTATACATATAATTCTTCTTTATTATATGAAAACTCATGAAAGTAATATAATAGAATAAAAATTCTCATAACTAATAAAAGGACATTATATATAATTAATCATCACTATTTTTTGAAATACATTGATCGATCTTTTTGTGCTTAGAATGTCACTTCCACTTTTTACCACTCGAGTTACTATATATTGCTAGAAATATTGCGTCTGTTTTGTACTTATCCATCGGGAACAATTAAGTTCTTAATCACATGATTTCAAGAACACAAACTACTGAATACTTTTCCAATTATAAGTAATGATTACAATTTAGAGTGGATTAATATTGAAAGGGGAGACAGAAAATAGGTCAAAAAGGAGTGTAAAAGAAAGGGCCATATTCAATTGGTTTTAATAGTCTTTCTTGTACAGTTTTGAGATGAAACTGAAAGCACGCTCAGCTCAGTATATCAAGCGCGGTTCCCGGGGGACTAAAAAGGATAAATTTCAAAGACAGGCGTGAGAGCGAAGGCTGTCAAGGAAAACAAATCCCACCCCCACCCACACATACTTTCCCCTCCTTTCCTTTCTACAATGTACATAAATTGTAACCAATACTCAACCCAGAAAAAGAATCAATCGAATCGGTCGGTGCTCGAACCCCATGTAGACTCGTATATACATCAGTGATGAATACACTGCATTGAGCTGACTGTAATTATATTGTGGAATTGCTCATGCTGTAAGGTCGATGCGGATTATTAATGATGGTAGAAAATTGAATTAACAATGTAATGAATGGCCCATATTATTAGGTTTTGGTGTTACCCTACAACAGGGTCATATAAAACTAGTATAGTGTTCGCAGATATCAATGTTGTCTTGTCTTCTTGTAGCCACTGGGCCATTATCCCAATGAAAATTATCACTGTAGCTGATGGAGAATTATATCTTTACACTGCTGATCTACTATCAATTCATGAAATAACAGAACGCAAAGAGAATAATTGAAATTTTGTGCACAATTCTAGTTCAAATTTCAGTGCTTTTTTTATTATTATATACATATATTATCATTTAAAAAACAAGATAAATATTTTATTTTTCTCCATGTGTCTGCTTCTATTCTCTTTCCATTCTTCTATTCGCCCGAGCTTTGACCTCAAACTTCTATGAAAGATTCCAACTCATGATTCTTTAATTTTTCATCCCATTTCCATTTTCTTGCTTTGTGAATGCTATTTAATTAATTATCAAAATTATTCCCCCTCTCATGGTAATCCCAAACTTAGGGCACCATATATATATGAGTTCTTATTTTTTTAAAATTTGATATAAGTAGATAAATATTTATATTGTGAAGAAACTGCTGTGTATCACATGGCATCACCAAATTAATTAGTTATAAACCAAATCATGCTGCTTCTCTTTGTTTATGTGTGTATTATATGATTTTCACATTCTGAAACAATTTCGTTGTCGTAAGAAAAGAGACAACGATCGGTGGCGGACGGAAATTTAATATCCCCATTAATTTCAAATCTCATTGGTTAGGTGAATGTGATGATGATCATCCTTTCTTATGTTGTTTTCTTTGAATTTCCATGTCTTTTTTCTTTGGGAATCAGATGCAAAAAGTTAGAAAAAAAAAAGGGAAAGTAAAGGGGAAAAATAATAAAAGAAGATCCGCAAGCTTTGTTTGCGCCTGAACTGAAACTTCAATCTTACAAAAGGAAACCCTGCAAGCAAGAAGAGATTTAATTTTGTGTTTGGCTTTGCTTTAATTTCAAGGAGAAAGAGATCAAGAGATCAGTGATTGCAGAGATTCACTCGGCGTTGGGGAGGGGGTCGTCGGTCCAATGGAAGGCAAATCAAATTGGCATTTTTATCAGAAAATGACTTGACTGATGAGATCATTTTGGTGCCTTTACCCACCTTAGCCAATGAGGTGTTTAATTCTGATTGATTAATGCCAAGAAATTTAATTAATAGTCCCCCTCCCCATTGTCTATGATTCTCACTCCAATTCTCACACCAACCCCCCCTCCCCACCACCCCTCATTGATTTCTAGTGCAAATTCCCATGTAAAGTACTCTACTGAGAACTTGTCAGGAAAAAGATAATAATTAATAAAGGAAATTAATTAACAATTAGGAATGGTGGTTGTTGGCAACCTGTACAAATTAAGTGCGTGCTTCCTTAAGAAATGTCCATACGGTTCCACCTGAATATATATATATATATATATATATATATATGTCCATACCATGCCCCTAAACATCGTCCGGTACTACACTCGAGTTACATAGTTTTTGAGAAAAATCCAATTGGTAGAGCTAAGAGTTTAGGCGGAAATTTAATGGTACACTTCCCATGCAAACCGGTTCTCGCGTGTTCAGTTCCATGAGCTATAAACACGAGTCATGAATTGTCCCATTTTGCGAGCTCATGAGTTCTTGATCAATCTCGGGGTACTCTATGGGTCTCCGACTCTGTATTCGGTGCATGCTCGGGTACGATTCAAGCACAGGATTAAACGGGCATTTTAGGAGAAATATCTGGTATTGCAGTTTTGCACATAATTATAGGTTTGGATCTCCCTTTGTCTGTAAGCTAACCCAGTCAGCAGGTCCCATTTCAAGAAATGCTTGGAAAAAGATGAGTTAGTTACATTGACTGCTTTCAATGGCCAAAAAGCATGCTCTTTTCTAAATATGTAGCCTTTTCTACTTCACCCCCGTGGAAAAGGGAAATTAATTAGAAGATTTGGTGGGAGAGGATCAACAAGCACAAATGCATAGCTAACACATTCTTAACTAATCTAATCTCCGCGCCATTATGATTAATAATTTGCCATCGGGTTAGGGTATCCTATCCGAGATGTTCGTGCACTGGTTATGGTGATAGCTGATTGTATTGACACTCATTCTCTTAGCCCCGTATGCGAGTTTCATGCGTTTCTCTTCCTTTCTGAAAGAAACAATAGTATATATTCTGATGGATCGGCTATTGAAACTGTGCAGTTAAAAAAGTTTTAACAATATGGGAATGGCCAAGTGTTTTAAACACGTGTTAGAATGAGGCAGGGGCACGTCATGGGACGTAACACCACGGGAAGCCAATCATGAAATTTCGTTTTCCTTCGATTAATGGATTTTGTTTCCATGTATGATCACGCTTAAAACCTGAAATCAGAGAAGAGACAAATGCCAAAGGGTAGATTCGTCATTCCAAGTCAGTCCACTGAGGCCCCCGTCGTTTTAATACCGCGCGTTCTTTTCTCATTCGAGTCTTTTCCTTTTCCTCTTCTTCTTCAAACATTAACGCACGTCCATGGAAGAATCAAGAACTTCTCTCTAGAGAGAGGAACTAGAGAGAGAGAGAGAGAAATACTGGGAGAATCTTAAGGTCGCATTCTGAGGTCTGATTTGATGGCGAGCGGGTGGGTCAAGTCCTTACAGTGCAAGTCGAGAGCCTTCGAAGACGTCTACCAGCCGCATCCGAAAGCACTCCTCGCCGGATCCTCCAGCTGCCGGAAAAGCGCTCAGACCCTCAAGGACGTCGTCGACGTCGCCACCCAGAAGGCCAGGAAAACCAAACCCCTTTCAGACCCGCTCCTCCAGCCGCCCAGACAGTCCTTGCCGGCTCTGAAGCGGTCGAAGACGGAACCGGCTCGGGTAAGCAATGCCCGGCACAGCAGGACTCTCCATGAGCCTGTCTTCCCGGCCCTGACGGAGCTGCCGGAGGGGCACCCGTCGCGGAACGTGGTGGAGATCATCTTCCACACGGGGTGGAGCCCCAAGGCATTCTCCGGCCGGGTCGAGATGATCTTCAAGGTGCAGAACGGTCCGAGGGCCGTGGCCCACTTCGAGGAGTACCGCGAGGGGGTGAAGGCGCGCGCCGCCCGGGCCTCCCCGCGCAGCAGCCAACCCGGAGACGAGAACGCCCGTTGCGCGGCGGACGGGAACGAGGTTATGCGGTTCCGCTGCATGGGGGCGGCGGGCAGCGGGGAACACGACAGCCCCTGCGGCGCGTGGGCTCTCCAGTGCAAGGGAGGAAAGTCCATCTGCACGTTCTCAGGCAGCGGCCGGGCCCACGAGAGCGCCGGCGGGGGGAGGGGCAGGAGGGCGATGCTGGTTTGCCGGGTCATCGCGGGTCGGGTCGGGTTCGACCAGCTCTTGGAGGACCGGGGCGGGTACGACTCGTTGAGTGGGGAGAACGGCGAGTTGGTCGTGTTCGATTCCCGTGCGGTGTTGCCCTGCTTCCTCATCATCTATAGATTGTAAAAAGGAAAAACATTGTGTCCATTTTATTTTTTAATTTTCATTCCTTTTGTCTTATTGTTATATTTTTTTTATATTTACTTTTTATTTTAATCGTGGGTGATGGTAAATTGTTTAATCCCTCTACATGCACTCGTCAACCCATTTTTTTGGTTGTTCTCATCCTTTTTTTTTGTGGTTATTAATATAAAAAGGGGAAAATTGGGTTGATAAATGTTAAATTTGTTTAATCCCTCTTACCTTCTATGACTTGCTTGGGCTATTGAATTTTGGCATTAATCTTGTTTTATGGATTCTTTCCTTGTACATTATGATGGTGACCATTCAGAAATTGTATCAGTTCAATTTCGCGCTCACATGACGCATCGAGCTCGACCAAGTATTGAGATGCCTGAACTCCGACTCGACCTGTGAAAGTGAAGGCCGAGATTCACCACTTGCTAGACAATCTTTAGAAGCTTGAGCACGGATCAAATTCAGAATTAATGGGCTCATGACCGATGAATCTCAGCATTGGCTTTTAAGATTCCTTATATGAACAGGATCTTGGACCTTGAATAAAGCTCAAGACTGGCTTGACCCCGAGATTTAGCATAATCTGAAGATGATTAGCCTTTGGGAGCACAGGCACGACTAAATCGAGTATGAAGCTCGGCAAGAGGCTAGCGCTTGGAGCAGTTCGATCGAATCTGAAGACAGCATTTGATGGAAGTCATAGAACCAAAATTAATAACCTGCGGCCAGCTTGACTTGCAAACACCATGACATCATCGAAGGCAGCGGCATGTATCCCATTTTTTCTTTATAATTTGGTCCATTCTATTCACCTGCTTATGTTTCCTGTCAATTTTCAGTTGCATATTTCTGTGGAATTATATATACATGAATATATAGTTTTTCGTGTATATATATAGGGGTGTGTGAAATATCTGAATAATATGAGGATTGCATGCATTGAATGGATAATATAGAAAACGTATATGTTGTATATGTATTAATTCGAGGGATACATGAATTTATGAAGCTGGAACATTTAACACTTGCAGGACTTCCCCACCCACCAAATCCATTAATCACTTCAAAGAATATGAAATCATAACTTCGAATAATTTGGGAAAAAAAAAAAAGAATTTGTCATAGAAAATTTATTTAAAATTTCTCCAGAGGAATTAATTTTTGAGTCAAACCTCTTTGGGATGGGGAAGTAAGAGAGAAGTCATCGAGTTAGGTGCAACCTTTGCTTGGGAGGAAAATAAAGGAGGGGAGAGTTCTTAATTAAGATGGTGTTTTGTCCCTCTCATGTTGAATTGAACGACAAGCTTCAATCAATGGACTGACCACCCACAATCTATATAAAACCAAACTGACTCGAGACAAAACAGGTTCGATGTAATCCGACGAAACCTGGTCGCTCAGTGTAGAACACATACAGGTAGTAGATAATGAAAAGAGAGACTGAGAAAGACTCGATCAGGGTGAGATCATCTTCATAATTTCTTCTGTGATATGTTAAGACATAATTATAAGCCTCCAAGCATCCCTCTCGTGAAGTCCCTCATCCATAAATTGTTTCTAGTGGCTACATGTAGCTCGAGTCCGACCCGCCATAGTTTGTAACAAAGTCTACAGGCTTCCATGACCCAAAAAGATAAGGAAAATAAGAGCAGAAGTGCATCCCAGGCTCAGAGCAAACCAACGATATATGTCCCTCCTAATGTACATCCCTGGACATGCTTCAGTTGATGAACAAATCAATGGGATTCCACCAATACGTATAAGGGCTTCCCGTTCAACCTCTCACGGCCCTGGACCATCCCAAAAGAGAAAACAGAACGGAAGAACAGTTAATCTGTCTCTTTTCTTTGAGATGCAGTCTCCTCAGGACTACTCAAAGTACCTCAAGGGACAATGATATATTGTCCTTTAAATTCCAAAGTAACATATTCGGTAGCATCTTAATACATGCTTAGGTGAACGAATCTGAGAAATTAGTGGCGCGGGCATACCTTCAAGTCTGGTAATTCAATAACGCAAGTACATTCAACTACTTGGGCCCCAACACGTTCTGTGAAGGAAGTGAAGGAAAAACAAAACAGATAAACGAGAACATATATTATATTGTAAGTGTGTCGAGAATAGTGAATAACAGCCTTATAACAAGCGAAAACGACCGAGCAATTAGTCAAGCCCTACATGCGAAAAGTGTGAAATTTTCCCAGCATTTTCAAATCTGATGTATCTTTGTCAAAGAACCTCACCCAAAATTACATCGTCGGGACAATGACACAAAAACAATGCTTCAATTTTTATTTATTTTGTTTAGTCAAACACTATAACAAATTTGAATAGCTAGTTTCTACAGATGTGGGCAAAATCATTATGAAATCCCAAAAGAAGGATACCCAGGAGATTGATAGCTGCACATAGAGTGCCACCAGTAGCAACTAAATCGTCAACCACCAAAGCCCGATCATCAGGCTCCACTGCACCTACATGCATCTGTAGACAGTCGCTTCCATATTCAAGAACATACTTTTCCGAAATAACTTGACCTGCCATCAACATTGGACAGATTGAACTGCACGTGGTGCATGAATTTATGGAGAATGTAACTCGGTAAACGGATGGTTCTTCTTGTCAGGAATAGGCGAAAGAATAAAGAGAGAAATACCAGGCAGCTTCCCGGGTTTTCTCAGAGGGACAAACTTTGCTCCTATGGCCAATGCAATGGGAGGACCAAATATGAAGCCTCGGGCTTCAACCCCTGCAAGAGAGACAGAAATCAGCCTCACATTTCAAAACAGAGAAAGAGAGCCGAAGACGAATGATGATGTAATCTGGTTACATTGAGTAGGAAAATGCAACGTTGTACTATTCGAACTCCTCCAACAAATTAAAAAAGAAAAAAAAAAAACATAAACAAGGAAACGACACCAGAAAGTCAAGTTATGATTATTTTTAATACAATTTGTCAACAGTAGCATTATACAGCTATGCTAAAAACAAGATCATCTTAATGCAAATACTAGACGATGTGCAGTTAATCAAGGAGCAGTCTGCTGCAGCTTACCAGCACTATACATAGACATCCAATCAATCTAAATTTCAAGAATGAAAAATGACCTAAATACTGCACAGTGAGTAATTGAACGCATAGTCTTCATGGGGCAAATCGAAAAACAGAAGCATACCTGACCATGATCCTTTATTATAAGTACAGTATTTGTGGGCTTAAGGTTCCACAACTGACATGATTTAAGCTTACTGAATGACAAATTTGACCACGGACAAACCACTCTTTATTAGATTTTCCAACGAAGAATCTTCAATATGTTCGCTTGTCAATTCCAATGTAGAGAATTCATACCCCATTATCTTTTTGATGGATTCATACTCCAATATCAAGATCACAAGCAGCACTAAAATCTAAAACAGAGCAACCTAAGCAAAGAAAAATGAAAAACCCCGTAGAATTTGACTGACATTGTTGGTTCCCGATTTCAAATTCAACTGCCAATCAAAGAATGAATAAGCACACTTCCGTCCAACAATTAAACAAGTCAGTCGGCAAATTTTATAACTAAAAGGACGACATCGTATCAGTCGTTTTCCTAAAAGAAAAAAGAAACAAAAATATTTTCGCCGAATAAAAGCTCCTCTGTTGCAATTGATAAGGCCATGAAATGCAATCCTTATCTTTAAAGCAGAAGCTGAAACTTATCTGTTTGAAAGCATCCGTTGGCAGAAAGATTCCAAGCACAAGCATAGGCCATCATCATGACAGATAAGACAGTAAATGTCCCAAAGAAAATAAAAAAGACGAAAAAATATTGAGGTGAACTATTATATCAACACAACACAAAAAAAAGATGGTCAATATGAACCAAATTTGAACAAGAAAGAACAGACCCACATAGGAAGCATATTTCTCTGAAGACAAGACACAGTTGTGCAGGATGCAGAACCGGGTAATGAAAATGTGTTTGTTTTATATGATGACTACCCGTTCACAGAACATGTTTTGGCCATATGGGATGACTTGATAATTTCCTCACCGCAGTGATCTAGAGATATATGGAAAAATAATTAAATAAATTTAACACAAGATTCATCCTGTTCTAGAACAAATCAACCACAGGGAACGTTCGTTAAAATTCGAGTGTTTAAGGTATTTTTGCACTGAATGCGAAATTGATACGAATCAGCAGCATGTGCATGCAGAATCCCGATCGTCAGACGTGTCCACAAGATGGATATAGAGGGAGGGCTCATAGCCGTTCAATAATCTTCAGAGAGGCAATCGATTGCCACAACCCACTAGACAACGGAACATAGTCAAACAACTTATCACTTCTCCCTTAAAAAAAGAAAAAATAATAACAACAATAATGACAGAATGAAAAAGAGAAAGAAGGAAACCTACAGTCCCTTCCATTCCATAATGTCCCTCAAAAAAAGCATTCAGAAACTTATGCAAATGTCTCATACCTGAGGTACCCCTAAGAATGGACCCACACCCACCATAGATGGTAGAGCAATAAAAAGTAGCTTAAGGGCTCAAAAAAGGGGGGGTGCATGCCAATGAATGATCAAATCCAATTCAATGAAAAGAGAGAGGGCTTTTTTTCTGGGTATAATTTCCTTTTTTCTGTTACCTGCAACAACCGAAATGTTTCTGCCTTTGTATCTCTCGACGAACAGATCAATGGTGTCCTTGAAGGCACTGGGATCCAGTAACAGTGTTGTTATGTCCTGAAACATTATGCCTGCACCATTTTTGCCCATTGAATCAGCGGAGCAAGTAATAGGTAGCTAAACACTAGAAAAACGGAGCTGATAAAATAGAAAGTTGAATACATTCCACGAGAATTTTTCAATTCCGGGTTTCATAACAAAACAGGAAAGAACAGGCAGCCTTAGACATGGGACGAGATAACTGTCAAATGTGTCGTTTTGCACAAAGTTTTTCATCTTTACAAGAAAAATTAAAACTGATTTTGCCTTAGGAACCAAACATGGTTGGAGAAAGCATTGATTGGAGGTGTCATGCAAGGCTCGAGGTCCTAATCAAGGAGTTGACAAAACATCCGCTTCATCACGAAACGTTTTCCATTAATGGGGCTTCAGGGGACGAAATTCCTAAGCGCAGAGAAACAAATTTCAGCTCACATTCCATTTTCCAGAGCAATTTCCGGGGAAAAAAAAAAAGCAAGAGATTACGAACGAGGGGGTCGCAAACCTGGTTTTGGGAAATCGGGAACGACCCGAATCCTGGCCTTTATGCCATGGATACGAGGATCCTTGTCCTTGTAAGCCGACATTGTCCGATGAGGCACTTGACTCGGAAAAAGAAAGTGAAGAATCACAGAGGAATCGGGCAGAAGCAAAGGAGTTCCACAGAGAGACGGAAGGAAATTCTGGTTTTTGAGAAGGAAGAGAAAGTTTCAGCGGGTTGAAGTGGAGAAGAAGGGGGGAAGGAGAAAGGACTACTTATAGAGAGAGAGAGGAGCGAGACTGAGAGCTGCTATTTGCTGAGGGGCCTTATTGGAAAACAAGTGTAAGTTAAGGGGAAACAAATGATAAACAAAAATTAGCGGGCCCCCACTTGCTCCTGATAATGGCGCGGATTGTGCTGGGCCGGCTGCGTAGCGGGAGGGGGAATCGTTACGTTAGCGCGCTAAACAAAATTCGGTTACCTTCAGTTACCTTTGTAACGTTTTCTTCGGACGGTTCTACTTCTACTAACGGAAGTAACGGAAGCTTTTGATTCCATGCAAAATATGTATTTATGTATTGAGTTTCAGCATGTTTTCCCCATCCGTTCCATTCCATCAATTATATTCTAAGTTTTTATTTTATTAATAGATATTTTAAAGTTTTACCTTCAGATACGAAAAATGTGAATGCGTTTGAAATAATAATTTTTAGTTGCTTCAAAACTCAAGCTCTGGTTGGGACGACCCGGTGTGGTGGATGCTATCGGTTTGGCTCAAGGCAATTTTGACAGTCGCTGGTGACTTTAGTTTGGGGTAGCTTTAGCAGTCAAGTTGTTCCCGTTGGCCTTAAATTGGTGCCGGCATAGTAACCAAGAGCATCCATGGTAGGATTAATTAGCTAGCGGATGGAGGCAACAACGATTATGGTCGATGCATGATCTGTGATTGACATTTGAGAGAGGTGTCCTGCTTTTTAAATAATTAAAATTTGTATCTTAATCTTGTTTCCAAATACAAGTTTTTAGAAATTGTTTTTGTACATAGCATTCCAAACAATTTTTTTGCAAATCTTCCTCTCTTTAAAATGTAAAATTAATTAGAAAAGACTTTATTCTCAACACTTTTCTGGGTATAGGATAGTAAAGCTAACATAGATAAAATATGACTGTTCCATAACTATCATTGTTCATTTGATTTTGCACTTGTTTTCTATGAAATGATTTTAAAATGTTGGTATAATAGAATGCATATTTCTGAATAAATATAATATACTTATTATCATTTTTTTAGGTAGTGCTTGATAAATTAAGTATTTAATTAGTTAAGAGAAGAAATATATAGGAAGAATGGATGAATGAATTAGGATGAGAAAAGTTTTGCGAGAGATAAAGAACACCAATAAGGCAATAAGAGAATAATGGCTCATTTTATTAAGTCAAGATTTTTTACTTATTTCATTAAGTGATTGTTTGCTTAATAATTAAATAGTTTAGATATTTATCTCTTTCTTACATTTATTTTCTCTTATAACTAATTTATAACTAACTTTTAAGTACTTATTTAATTAAGTTGAAACAAACACCCCGTTAAAGTTAAAGTTATTATAGAACAGAGAAATCATACCATAAATCAGGTATAAGGTATGATAACCCAAGCCTTCCGCCCCTTCTTTTTGGGCCAAGACAATATAAAGTCAGGATAAATGCAATGCGCGTGAAGGATACGCAAGAGGACCGGATCTGACTTATCGTAATCATATACATACTATATGCGTGCCTTCAGTTTTTGTTATGGCCACTCTGATCCATCAACCTTCATGCAATTTATGCCTTTCAAGAGTTAGCCCTGTATATCATAAACTAACATCAGTTATCAAACAATAACATGAAACCATCATATGTCGTTGCTCCTTCACTAATTTGGAATACGGACACAAAAATGTTAAAGAATAATGCTCATTTATATATATAGAAGTGCGGTCACATATTGTGCACTGGTTAACATTAAGAATCAGTAATAAACCACATCTCAAAAAATTCGGGTGATCAATAATCAAAGAGGATGTAGCGCTATAACCTATGCCCTTACCTGGTAACCAAGAAGTTCTAGGTTCGATATTCTGTGAAATTATTCTTGTCTCTTTGTTAACTGTTAGGATTTCTATTTTATTGTACTACTAGATTAATGAACCTTCTTTGTAACCCAAAAAAATATATACATATATAAATTCGGGTGATCAACAGTAAACCAACAAGACATCATTTCAATGGATTTACAAATGAACCCTTAAGATCATGTTGGGTATTGTTCAGCTTGTTGATTAAGTTTGTATGTTTATTTCATGGCTGGGGCTATTTCCACCCCTAATCTGGCTAATGCATCCGTTTTGTTGTTCAAAGTACCATATTATCCTCAATTCCGTATTTATGATACTAGCAAATATGGTTAGACCCATAAATCACTCTATCAAGTTTCATTTCCTTAATTTTTTATCAATTGGTAATTAAGCTACATATATAATTCTAAGTATAACATAGCCCTCTTATAAAAAAAAAAAACGTATAACATAGCCCTTATTACTCCCGATTTATTTTAATTGTTTTATGCTAATCCTCATTCTTTCATTTTGAGTAGAACATCCAAATAAAATATATATATATATATATATATATATATAATACGCAGAAAATTTTTTTGTGATAAAATAAACTTATTTTGGATGTGATAATACATCAATTTTTCATATAATTTCACTATTTTATGTGCACTCATTATGAGGATTGAAAATTCATGAGTATTATTTATATATAAAATTTAAAAGATTGCGAAAACAAATGAAAAAATTAAAAAGGTTGATTGGAAGCATGACCAAGGGACGCTGATTTGTAAGTCAACAAAGCCAATCTCAAGTATGAAATTATTGAAGGACTTTACAATAAAAAATACCGTGAACTCAAATTATTGAACATAAAAGAGAAAAAAAATGTTGTAAAATGATTTAAAGAAATAGGTAGACGTCGCCACCTTCCCACGAACTTTCACATTCCTGTCACAAATTTCAAACTATTTGGATCTCTCCTTGTATAATTTTCATTCTACGTTTACTTGATTTGCCTATCATTGTTAATAAGAAAGTCGATATTTTTCAAGAATAAACTAACTTACATTTGGTGTATTGGATTAAGAATTTCTTATTAATTTATAGTAATTTATTCTTATTTTCAATGTGAAAAAGTATATTATATGATTACAAACTTTTGACGCTTTTTTATATTTTGGCGTCACGATCTTTAAAAGAAATCATCAAACCGTAGATGAAGTAGATTTGAAACTTTTAAGTAAGAATTTTCTTTAATCTATTATACAAATTTTTTAAGATACTTTTCAAATAATTTTGGATGAGTAGTGATTTGTGATAAGAGAGAAGAGTTTTTCCATCTGTGGTAATATGTGTACCGTAATTAAGAAAGGAAAGAATGGATAGATAGATAGATAGATAGATAGATAGAGTAATTTTGGGAGTCTAACCATATTTATAAGAGTCCATATTTAAGGATAATTTGGTACCGGAGACAATAAAGAGGCGTATTATTTGAATAGGAGGTGGAAATAGCCCTAACCTTATTTCATTTATATTTTTTGCGGATGCATTTTATAAGTGTGATTTGGACATGATGAGCAAAGATCTTTCAGCTGGCAACTAACAATAAGCTGTAGGCTACTACTACAAATATATAGTGCGGTCCTAATTTGGTAGGTTGACAGCTAATATAATTTTCAACAATTAACATCTCGTCTCCATCAACTAACACCCAAATTTGAACTTGCATGCAGATATCATTATCGACTTACGTAGATATATTCCCACCCGTTTTTATCATTACATAACTCTCATTGTCGACGTGCTTTTCATTTTAATACTTGTTTGGATTTGAAATATTTCCAAAAATGGTAATATATATATATATATATGCGTGTGTGTGTATTGTTATATGTATATATATATGTGTGTGTGTAACACCTTTTTTTTCACCAAAAAAACATATGAAAAGATGTGGAGGACGGATCATGCATGCGTGGACCAATTAATATTGAAATTATCAGAATCATCTGCTTAGCTGTCTCTCAAGTCAAAATACCTTTCAATTTAGTTCCAAAGTCTTGCATTGGATGATGACAATTCAACGAGAAGGACTCTACATACTATATATGAGCCGACACACGAGCTCGTGCAATAACTCTCTCATCGTTAGTTAAGGAATGTTTCGACATATATCTTGAGTTTGATCTTTGATAAGGTCGATGAACTCTTTTTTCTTTCAATTGTATTCACTAGATTCGTAAGTTTCTGAAATAGAATGACCAGAAAAGGAATAAAGTAGTGGAAAGAACGACGGACAGTGATGAATTAGATCTATTCATGTCAAGTTCCCCCTGGCAGAAATTAAATCTCATTAGATTTGAAATAAATCTACGAAAGATTTTGTTACCGTAATTGGTGGAATCTTCCCATACATTCTGTCGGAACCCTCCCTTCCACGTTTTCTTTTTGGGTGAATCGTTCCACATGTATATATTTTTTGTTCCGGTAAGTCGTTCCACATATTTTTTGTCTATCGTTTTTTCACCCTTTTAGGATTAAATAAAAATTGAGGCCTCTCGTGCTATTAAATTTACGCAAGCCAAGGAAAAGGCCATAAGAGAACGCTGACAATTTAAGATTTCGCCATTGAACAATAGAGACGAGTTTAATAGGCAATTAGCTCGGCATTCCATTATCGGCTACACGATGTCTCAAAGATTGCACTCTTCAAGTACGCTAATAATTTTCCTAATTTGGTTGTCTAGAAATCGAGAAACTGATTCTGCAGTGCTATTAGCACAAACCATAACTAAGCCCCGGCCAGCCACCCCACACATGCTGAGCTACAAGTATATATACATCCGCTTCCAGCCATCTAGGCCGAGGGGCAAGGCGCTTTGTTGGGTATTGACTCAATGATCAAGAATGATTAACGAAAGAGAGAAGACATTGCACACAGGATGTACGTGGTAAAGCCCTCAAACACAGTGGAAACCCGTGACTTCCCATTTTACGAACCGAATCATTTTATTTATTTTTATTATTATTATTATTATTCCGTTTTGCCAACTTTAAGCCGACCTAAAGCTCGTCTTTTTAACCCTAATCTCTATGTAATCTCATCGAAGACCAATTGGGAAGAGTATGTGAGATTGAGAGCTTTGTATCCAGGGTTAGGATTTTGTCATCTCGGTTCGATTTCTCCACCTTTTGTACTCCTTGATTGTTTGCTCATAGTGAAAGCTAAAACCTCATTTGCCCATGAATGTTTCTCTCTTAATCACATCGATTGAGAGAGTTTTACCGCGTATATATGTTTGTTGATCTTCAATGCTCTTATTGTATTTCGTTGTTTATTCGAGTCTATTCCTAATATACTTTAAAGCTGCAAATAGGAATATAAAGTTTTTATGTTAGGGGACGAATGTATGTATGCAATTTCATCGAAAATTAAAGAATAAAATGTAAATTTTCATGGAACATTAACAGAGGCGATCCTCGGCCCATTCCTTATTATTATTATTATTATTATTTTATATAACTTTTAGTTTGAAAATTATCAAAATAGAACTGGGTTGGTACGGAAAAGTGTGGAAGTTTTTTCGTTTCGCATCGCATAAAACGACAACATAGGAAAGGGAATAGAAGGGACCAAGGGGATGGGGCCCCGCATAAAATATTGCTCTTTATAGCCGCAATTGTGTTTGTGAGAACGAGGAGAGGAGAGGACCTACCGACTAGACAACAGCCACCAGGGAGGCACGTGCTTGTCACATGCGCCCCGGACGGGACGGGACCGGGTACTGGTTGGTTGTTTTGGACTATTAGCTGACCTGGCACGATCGATGGTCCCCTTTCTTGCTTTTGCTTTTCTCAACGTTCCACTGTGCGGTCCAGATCATCTTCATGCCTGTTCGTTCTACTATTCGCACCAGATTAAATGAGGTGGGGCTCACCATCTCGTTCAAAATACCGTTGACCTACGACGGAAATTCTATGGTCAAGTGGCGGAATTTTTATTTTTATTTTTATTTTTTCATTTCCACACTTTAATTCAGTAGTTTTGCATAATATAAATTGTTTTGGGCGAAACATTATCCTTTTTGTATTCAATAAAAAAAATATTTTTATTTTTGTTCAATAAGTTTCGTACTTTGGTTCCACAGTTTCTCACCGAAAGAATTTAAAGAGTCACTTTACTTTTAATGTTTCGTACCGAAAAAATTCTTATTGTCTGTAACTGTTGAACTAAAGTGTGAAATTTTTTCGCAAAATAGAGAAGGATGATTAAAATTTATGTGACTTGACTGTAAAATTTCCATGACCTACTATAAATACTATCGATCTTTATTTGACAAGAAAAATTTCTACTTTTCTTTTTTCCATATTACGTGAATTCATTTTCTTTACATTTCATGGTACCAAGTAGGCAATGTTGGTCGGATTCCATCATAATTAGTTCCTTCTAATTCAGATGTAGATGTATTGAATTTCTATATCAATTTAAAAGCTTGAACTTATAAGTGGTGATTTCTAAACCTCATATAAACTCATAGATATTCTTTTATTTTTTTCATATGAGATTTTTTATAATTCTCAACACCCGCCATTTCGTGCAACGTTTGATCTATTTCTGCCTACATGTTATCACGTGCCTTTAAACACCAACCCTCGATAAACTGACCTCGACCCGGGCTCATCTTTCGTGTTCGGGTCTTCCGTGCTCTGATAGGGGGGGGGACACGATTTTTTCCACTTGAGATTTTATAATTCCCAACACTCACTCTCACGTGTAATGTGTGGTCTTTTTCTGCTTATATGTTGTTATGTGCCCATAAATACCCTCCATCAACAACTGACCTCGTGTCGGGCTCATCTTTCGTGCTCGGACGAGAGGGGACTAATACAAGGCATACTCTTGGCTACACTCAAACGTATTGGGCCTGATGTGGTGTGGGTGCGCACACGCACGTTGGCGCTCACATGTGTAACATGGATATTAAATTTCCATGGGCTTATACGAACTTTGATTCATATCCACTTAAAAGCTCAAACTGTTAAGTAATGGTACACAAGCCTTATATAAACTCACGATTTTTCTTTCATTTTTTTCCATGGGCTTATACGGACTTTGATCCATATCCACTTAAAAACTCAAACTGTTAAGTAATGATACCAAGTCTTATATAAACTCACGATTTTTCTTTCATTTTTTTCCATGTGGGATTATAATTCCCAACAAGATGTACATATGTTGGTTCATTTTAGATGTTATGCTAGATTGTCCTAATTTATCTATTGTCGATCATCTATTGTTATATCATATATGTATCCTCGACGAATAGCAGAAGAAAAATAACTATTAGATCTATTGATGTAATGTGGTGCAGTGACAGAAGAAGCTTCGTTTGATCATCAACCTGAATTGCAGATGAAAAGCAGCCGAAGAAAGTTCCATGGGACTGGTGGGGTGATGATTCCATGAATACTGACATGGCTATGTGAACATGATATATAGTTCAAAGGAGAACTCAACGGACTTTCGCTGTACTACATGTATATAAAAAAAAGAAGAAGATCAAATCATAAATTTTAGCCTATTCAGATCATAACATTTTCCCATTTAATTATCAACAACTTCTTTTATTTTCAATTTTTCAATAAACTTAAGGTTTTTATTTATATCCTTCTCGAATCATATGCCTTACAATATTCTCTTTCATTACAACGAAAACTGATAATTGGATTTCCAAAGAGGCCATATATTGTGCCACCAAATTTATGGAACTTTCTTTTGTTGTTAACCAAAATGCTTATAAGTTATAATTTTTCATAAGAAATTACTGTTGAGCGAAAAAAAGGGGAAACCCACTATATCACACAAATTTGCAATGGAATTGGTAAAAGAACCTTTTTTTCGTAATACAAATAAAGATAGAAATTTAATCCATGTCCACCTTCATCTTTTAATCTTTTACTTTGGAGAAACTTCGCCGGCATATATTTTGAGTCGATTTTATTAAAAAGTCAGTTAAAGTGATAAAATGCAGTAAAAGATTTGGCCAGCATATTTTTTGAGTCGATTTTATTAAAAAGTCAGTTAAAGTGATAAAATGCAATATATGTATATCTATATACATTATTCTCTTTTTTCTTTTTTCCTTCTAAAATTCTCTCATTCTATTGTGAGAAATCCATTGAATGCTTTTCTTTTTTGGGCACAAATATTTATGCTAATACACGTTTATCCTTAAAGGATCATCTATGGGATGTAAATAGATGAGAAAAGATAACTTCTTGAATTTTAAATTCTAAACAGCCAAATATCTTTTAATAGAGTATCATTTAGTAGCATCAATTTTAATATCGGTGCTACCTTTAAAATGTCATATATCAAATTATCACCTAATCATATAACAAATTATAATTGGTCTAATTTTTTTATCTCATTCTTTTATTGTATTGATTTATTTTCTTCCAGTTAGCATTATATTTATAAATCACTTTTAAAATATGACATGATTGTATGGCAAGCAAGTAAAACATGGTCAACTATATAGTACCTTTTTCCTAAAAGAAAATTAGGTTAAACTTTTTGGGGTTAATAACAAAAAAAAAGCGCAAATATTTCACATTTTAACAATTATAACACGAACTTTTTCCTTAACATAAAAATACATAAACTTTTAATATAATAATAATTCTAACACAACGTCAACTTTTCCGTTAATTTGGGCGGAAACTGCTGATGCGTAGGTCAAGTATGACCCACCATATTTTCTTTATAATAAAATTATTTTAGAAAATAGCAAAAGAAATTAAAAAAGAAAAGGCAAAAACAAAAATCAAGGAGGAGGGGTGATGGTCGGCGGTGGGGGCCTTGTCACCAGGCATCACCTCCCGATTGGGGTTGCTGGTGACCACATAGGACGCCACTCGACTTGTACATCAGCAATTTCGGTCCAAATTAACGGAAAAGTTGACGCCGTACTAGAATAGTTATCAAATTGAAAGTTTATGCATTTTTAGGTTAAGGAAAAAAGTTCGTATTAAAATTATTAAAATGTAAAAAGCTTATATTTTTTTAACTTAATTTTCTATATTATATTTACTATATAATTAGAATGAAAAAACAATTATCTTTGAAAAAGTTTTTTTTCCCTCTCCCACAGTGAACCACGTGCACTTCCTCAGTACGTAACTAAATTCTATTTATATAAAGAGCAATTGTTTTTAGTGCACAACATTTCATGTTTCTTTACGGATGAGCTCAATCGATACACAGGACATGCATTGCATTCGATCATCAAATCACTCGAAGAAAGAACTTTGATGGAAGGATCGGAGCGCAAAGGCGGAAGCTGCTTTTTGACTTTTTCAGGATTGAAAAGGGATTACAAATCATGACACAGGAGAATTTACAAAGAGATTAGCTCCAATTGCATATTTTTATTACTTGAAAGTTGCTTTTGCCCTAAGCCGCTAGTTTCCTTGCACTGCACTTGTAAAACCAGTGTATCAGACAATTTGCTGTCTTGTTCTTCTTTTGACATATAACAGTTAGTTGGACGGAGACACGAGATGCATCATGTCTTCCTTGACAATGACAATGGCGTTAATGAGTAGACATAAGAGCATACATATCTACTTCAAGAACCCAATAAATATAGATCACACATGAACTAATATGATAAATGTTGTTTCAGTAATAATGGATGAACTAGGTAAGCGTTTCATAATATATAGCTCTGAAGTTTAAAATTCCGTGAGTTATCCACACCAATTATATAAGATACGAAGATGACCATCTCCAAACCCATCCGATTATTATTAATGTTATTATTGTTTTCTATTATTATTGTTGTTTTTATTTTATTTCTCAGAAAAGAGCCTATGCAAACTGCAAATCTAAAGACTTATATTATGAATGGAGATGGATTTGATGGAAATAAAAAAATTTGAAAAGAAAAAAAAAAGTGATACAGAATGGGTAAAAGAAAAAAGAAGCCATTGCGAAAAACCATTTAGTCGGTAGGTAGGCTGGATAATTGGATTTGCGCATACATAAGCAAAAGTTTTGAAAAGAAATAGCTCTTGATTGGTTTCTTGCTCTGTAATAATGAATGGAGATCCTCGGTGGGCCCAGGTGGGATCTTTAACCTAAGGACATGATTTATTGGGGCTTACCAATCGAGCAAAGAATTCATCATAGTATGTCGAAGAACAAGTGGGTAACCGGATGATATGATAGTGCTCTAATCAACTTTCTATAGGAAAGCCCTAAAACAGTTAAATTTATATGGCATTATTGCAATCCAATTCATTCATGCACCAATCAATCTATAGCTAGCTAGACCCATCTTTTAAACGACCTAAATGATTCAATCTATGGATTTAATACTGTGCTTCTTGATTCACCTTATAACAAACAAATTGAGAGTATCCTATGAGAGTGCAAAATTGCAAAATAGAGTGCAACTTAACTAAAAAAGTGATAAAACCCGGCAGATGTAAAACTTATGGGACAATTAATTTGGTCCAATCAACCTCGTACATGTACATATAAATAAACAAAAGAAGAGAAATCCTATAAAAAAAAAGGATAGTAAAGTGGTGCATGTCCAGACCTCCTAAAGAATAGTTTCCAGATTCGATTTTCATGTAAGATTATTCAGGTACATTTATTAATTATTAAATTTTTTATTTTATTATACTAAATTTATGGTTTCTTTGTATTTAAAAAGAAAAAAAGAAAAAAAGAAAGAAAGAGAGAGAGTGATCCCAAGAGCTTCCAGTCTCATTCAATAGTTGAGCCCAAGCCCAAACCCCACAATGATTAGAGCCCACCCAAATAGATATAGAGGCAAACAATTGCAAGTGTAGGCTGGTCGATCTTGTTGATATCTATGGCGCTTCAGGAAGTTTTTAAGTAGACTATTAAGAAGATCGAAACAAATTATTTGTCGGAATGTTAGCAATTGTAGGGCACGCTTTCTAATTTACACACTTCCTTCTTTGGTTGCGATATTCTGATCTAAGGGCTCAAAATATAGATGCCAATTAGAGATTCCACTAACATCAGGTCTATATTGATGATTTTTTCCAAATCAGTTAAGAATGAAATTACAGCAGAGGAAACAGAGCAAATGGCTTCTGAAGATCTCAACATATTAAATGTCGTCTTTAAGAGTACTAATTCCTTTCTTGATACTGCTTACCACTCAACCAATACGTAGCTGCTTGTTGGTAGCTCGATCGGGTTTTTCGATGGTTGTGCATGCATTGCATGTTATGCAGATGAGAAACAGGAGCAGATATGTCTGCAGATTTGGCTGCATCATTACTCCGAAAAGCCGAAAGTAGACTCAAGGGACGCCCAAGTAAGTAATGATATGATGCTTAATTAAACCCCTTTTTAATTATATATACTAGGGGCAATTATTAGTTTAGTTAGCCATGAATATACATAATTATTATGAAAATAAACCATGAATATGCATGCATTTCTTGCTGCAGGCATACTACAAAAGGGCTGCAGCATGTTATATCAAACTGGGGATATTCTCAGAGGCACTGAATGAGACAGATAAGTTCATCGAGCTTGAGCCAATGTCCCCATGGGAGTGCTGGAGAAAAGCCGATGTTCTGCTACTGCGAGAACTGGAAAATAATCCCTTGGACTCGGACTTGTCTCATAGTTTTTTTTTTTTTTTCTGAATTGTCTGATAGGTAGGTAGTTACGTACAAATATTTCAGTCTAGTGGCCTCAAATGGCAAACACAAGTGGTTTATGTCTCGTTTGGATTCAAAGTGAGATTTTAAAATCTTACTTTTACTTAATTCTACCTATAACAAAACAAAATAGCTCATACAAAGTCAAAGGGTGAGCCCCATTTATATCACTCTTTTTCAAAATCAAAATCATATAACTCATACAAAGTCAAAGAGTATGCCTCATACATAATCATTTATACAGCTCTTTTTCAAAATCAAAATCTAATTTTAAAATGTTACTTATAAATCAAACGCAGCATTAACTATACGTCTGTGACCTGCCAATACTGCAAGTTAAGTCTAAGGATTTGGTTATGTCGAACTTTTCTATTACCCTTTTTTGTTTTAGACATGATCTGTATTAGTTTTCTGCTTTCTCTACCCTGAATTTCTCCTCTTGAAATTTGTTCGAATGTTTGAAAAAGGTGAAATTCTTAAATTCGAATCAAATGTGAACTTCTTATTAAGTGAGATAGTTCTCCTATACAGTCACCTTTTTTTTTTCCTCCTCTTTGCTACATATGGATCATTGTAGCTTCTTTTTTCTACTTGACGGGTATATCATTCAAAGTTAGGAAAGACAAACCATTGTGAGTTTTCTTTTATTCTTTCCATTTTTTGTTGAACGTGTTTTAAGCTAAATTTAGAGAGTTGACAATTTGGACCGCCGCCTGATACCATTCAAAATATTTGTAATCACTATGTTTTCCAATCAATGATCGCTCTCTCAGTGGAGAAGCAACAAGGTCCGATTCGATATGAAGAATCCTATCTTCTTTAGGATCACTCCAGGAGGAGAAACAAGGTGTGATTCGATATGAAGATTGAAGAATACTATCTCTTCACTATCACTCAACAAAACTTTTAGCCAGCGGTTCCAGTCCATAGATGAATTTCCTGCGTTTCGTTCCTTGTGCTGATACTTGAACATTTTCCCGAGCTGGATCTCGTCACGCTGAGCTCAATGTGCGTGTGCATATCGGTCCTTTTCACTTCCTATGGTCACTTGGGCAAGGAATATCATGAAAGTTCACTTACCTCTTCATCAGAAACTACACTGTGGGACCGGACATCGTGTTTTCCGTGGAAATGCTTACGTTTCTTCCAATCTCAAAAGAGATTTTAGTCCTGGCAATATCTCCGTCCGGAACCCATTCTCAATTTGAGTTCGAACTCCTTGTTGGCCCCCTCATCCTCTTCAGGGACCTTGGAAATATGACATTGACGATGAACAATAATATATCTTTCTAGTTGATCTCGCCGAGCCTGAGCACATTCAACCCCAAAAAATCCAAAGAAGATTAGCGAATGTCTCTTTGCTTTCTCTTATGATTCCATTGTCAAATCAAAATGATCATTCTTGTCAGTCGCAGTACTCGTGCTTCTGTCAAGACCGTCATTATTTTTCAGGTTTGGAAATGTAGGATTAACATTGGGAAAACTATTATTGTGGAATCCAACTTGAGCTGGATGAACGGATACATTAATCTTCATTCAGACTTTGGCAAGACGAGGATGCCGAAGTTGAGAGCCTAGGACGAGGAAAGGAACACCGGAGTGAAAAGAATGCTCATTGAATAGAGCTTTGTCAAGACATCCAGGCACTTTGGGTTAGGAGAATCACATTTAACAGCAGCCGGTACTCCTTAGATGGCCACAGATGAAGAAACAAAACAAATTCCGTATCATGTGTAAACTGAACAAGAAGTGTACCTAAGGCACGCTCGACATTCATCCTGATTCAGCATTCCGTTGCCCGCAGAAACTTTCCAAATCATCAGTTTGAGATCATTGAGCCGAATCAACCGATCCTTAAAGTGCATTCTCTTTTGATAATTAAGTTAAAATAAGCCCCAAACATTTTGATTTTCGGCAACATCCTCTTGGAAGAAATACCAAACTGGGTAAAATTTTGCGACCGAGAGGCCTTCGATGGAGGTAGCAAGTTGTTGGCTCTCTTCCTCCAAGAACTGCAATTTCTGGTTATTTTGTTTGAAGGTGAGATCTTGAATGAGAGTCTCCTGGGTCTTGTATCTTGATCCTGGTGAAATAATTTTTCGCTTGAACCTTAAGAAATCAAATACTTGAAATTAAATGATCAACGGACCGCCTCATGATTCTTGCACTGCATCAGGGTGCCTGTAATTAGATGAGCTGAGACTCGAGTTTTCCGATGTATTCATCATCAATCTCGACAGGTCGAAAGTCTTAATGCGTCTAGACCGCAAACAACTCCCCCAAAGGCATGTCCTGATGTCCCGACAGTGTATCAGTTGGAAGCTAAAAATATATGTGGAAATGTTCGGCTGTAAGTGCGACCGTTAAGAAAGAAATAACCCGAGACTCACATAAGTGTTGTTTAGGGGAATGACCGATTTTCGTGTTATGGAAAGGCTGAGACCATGTATATGGAAGTCTACTAACAGATAGAGTGTGCACGTGCTGCCCACCTGACCAAACCCAAGAAATTCTGAATTCAATTCCCACGGATTAAATTCTCCAATCTAAGATTTTACAATTACGGGATCAGGGAAAGTAGACCGTCTCATAAGCTATACTCCCCTCAGCTCAGAGTGATGGGCCACCGGCCAAGGCCCAATCCACCTAAGTTATGTGCTACCCGGTGCATGAAGGACGGAGGCCTCTGTGTCAGTGAGTCAGAGCTGCAGATCCATGCGCCCGGTTCACATAACATTTCGCATGCTGTTTGGATATACTCAAACCATTTGTCCATGAGCCTTGTGCACCTCAGTGGATCTTCCCTTTGACCCTCCCAATGGCGGCCTCCACCCTGCCCAAGCCTCCCCCGCCAAGCACGTCCCTCCACGTGGCCGTAATAGGCGCCGGAGCAGCAGGCCTCGTTGCCGCCCGCGAGCTCCGCCGAGAGGGCCACAGCGTGGTGGTCTACGAGCGGGAGAGCCAGGTCGGAGGGACATGGATCTACATGGCCGAGACGGAGCCTGACCCGCTGGGGCTCGACCCGGATCGGGCCGTGGTCCACTCCAGCCTGTACAGGTCCCTCCGCACGAACCTGCCTCGGGAGGCGATGGGGTTCAGGGACTACCCGTTCGTGGCCCGGCCAGACTGGTCGGGCGACCCGAGGAGGTATCCGGGCCACGCGGAGGTGCTGGCGTATCTTAAGGGCTTCGCGAGGGAGTTTGGGATAGAGGAGATGGTGAGGTTTGAGAGAGAGGTGTTGAAGGTTGGCTTATTGGAAGCTAATGACGACAGTAAATGGAGGGTGAAGTCAAGGAACAAAAGGAATGGTGACGAGGAGGATGAGGTTTTCGGTGCGGTGGTCGTCTGCAATGGACATTTCACGGAGCCTCGAGTGGCGGAAATTCCTGGTAAATTAACGAACTTGTTCAGCTGGATTCTTCGTTTTCGCAGTCGCGGGTTTATGTTCTTGTCAATCAGTTTGACTCATTCTGGAATGCAGCTGGTAATTGTATGATGCTCCTGTTAGTCCATCTCCAAAGATTTGATCTTCTAACTCATAATGGCTATGTCATTCGCAAAAATCTAACGTTTCGTGATATTTGTGTTCTTGAAGGCATTGATGCGTGGCCGGGGAAGCAGATTCACAGCCACAATTACCGCATACCCGAGCCCTTTAAGGATCAAGTATGTCCAAGGTTTCTCCTCAACTACTCTATCTCGTCCATAATTCCATCTGTTTCTACTATAAGCTCGTCCATCAGATTTCCTATGGTCTGGCCGCAAAGTGTTTCAACTACTAAGGTCATCCATGTTATGATCTATCAGTATTTGTTTATCTGAAAGGAAAGACTGGGGCTTCTGTATAAAAAACAGGTTGTAGTTTTGATAGGGAATTCTGCTAGTGGAATGGATATCTCTCGGGACATTGCTCTGGTCGCCAAAGACGTTCATGTTACAATTCGATCTTCCAAAGGGGTAACCCTTGGTAAACAACCTGGTTTCAGCAACATGTGGCTCCATCCCATGGTAAGATTCTCCATCTCTCCGAAAATGTGAAATTATTGTCCATCGTATGCATGACATTTCTTGATTCTCATCATCAAGAATTATGCAGATCGAAAGTGTCCATGAGGATGGAGCTGTTATCTTTGCAGATGGGACTTCCACCTATGCAGATGTCATCTTCCACTGCACGGGGTAAGCTTCAAATTCCTATTGCTTCTAAATCACGAGGGGGGGAGAAAAAAAAGAAGGAACTTACCTGAAGCTCTCTTTAATGAAAGAAGTAAAAGAAAGTTGCAATTAGTAGAACAGAAGAAAATAACAGGATGAGTAAAGTGGTGAATTGGGCAGCTATTTTATTATTCTTTTTCTTTTGCTCTTGAAGGTACAAGTACCATTTCCCTTTTCTTGAAACGAATGGGATTGTAAGCGTGGACGATAATCGTGTGGGCCCATTATACAAGCATGTCTTCCCACCCGCGTTGGCTCCTTGGCTTTCTTTCGTAGGATTACCATTCAAGGTCTTGTTCTGCCTCAAGCGTTTCCAAACTGTAGAAAAAGGAAGCCACTTTGAGAGTCTTGGTTCACCCATGTTCTAAATTGCTGTGACTTTTCTTTTATTTTACCTCTTGATTTTTGTTACTAATTGTTATAATCATCCTCTGCTTGGGTGTATTCATGATGTGAATTCTTCCAGGCCACGCCCTTTCCTCAGTTTGAATTACAGAGCAAGTGGATAGCGGGTGCTTTGTCAGGTAGAATTGCCCTTTCTTCACCGAAAGAGATGATGGAAGGAGTAGGAAACTTCTATGCGGAGCTCGAAGCTGCTGGTATACCAAAGCGACATACACATGACCAGTTTGGAACTCAGGTACAGCGCAACTTTTTCGAAATTTATTGCCAATCCGGTATTTGTTCCAAACCCTCTGGAGCCGAACTGGTGCTGGTGGAATAAACTTTACTGTTCTATGAGTTCTTGATGAATCAAAGTATTCTGTCTTGCTGACGCTTTCTTTCTAAATCATTTTGTGGGTCTTCTTAGTTTTTGTACAATGACTGGCTTGCTGATCAATGCGGCATTCCGGGTTTTGAGGAATGGAGGAAAGAGATGTACATTGCATCTTTCCGGAGAATGCTTGCCCGGCCAGAGACGTACCGTGACGAGTGGGAAGAAAATGATTTAGTCTCACGAGCTTACGAGGACTTTGCTCGATTTACCACAAATCAAATAGTCAGCAGATTCTGATTATATATGCGGATTGATTGGAGACGCTTCTTTGTTTGTACGAATATCTTCCGTGTAACTTTGATATATAATCATGTGGATATATGATGACACCACGAACTGCTACTCGAGGTTAGTCAAATTACTTGAGTTTATTTGCTAAGTTCCAAATTGCTAGAATTACAAACATAGCTGATCATGTATTGATGGATAATCGTGACCCACATGTAATCAATGGATAGTAAAATATTAGCTCATTTGGATCTCGTGGTTATCAATTTTGAAATCACAATTGACGAACAAAGTAAAATTCGATCTTACGCTGCCAAGTGTATAACAAAGGACCTTGTGTAATTATAAAACAATCTGCAGCATTTCGAACTACGGTCAACCGATCGGAGAAAAACGTATTTCTCATTCCTAATTTAGTAGATACGCCTCAAGTTATCTGCTCCCGGTGCATAGTTGATGTGACCCCAATTATTGGAACCAGAGCTGCAAGAACGATGCACCCGGTTCAGACAACATTTCGCCTGCCGTCGGGATCTAATCAACCTGCTACTAAAAGTACACCAAGAACAAACGTACATGGGTGTTAATGTTACCTCACCGGATCTTCCGTGGACCCTCCCAATGGCGGCATCCAAAGTCAACACCCTGCCCAAGCCTTGCACGCCATGCAAGTCCCGCCACGGGGCCGTCATTGGCGCCGGAGCAGCAGGCCTGGTTGCCGCTCGCGAGCTGCGCCGAGAGAGCCACAGCGTGGTGGTCTACGAGCGGGAGAGCCAGGTCGGAGGGACATGGATCTACATGGCCGAGACGGAGCCGGACCTGCTGGGGCTCGATCCGGATCGGACCGTGGTCCACTCCAGCCTGTACCGGTCCCTCCGCACGAACCTGCCTCGGGAGGTGATGGGGTTCGGGGACTACCCTTTCGTGGCCCGGCAGGAATGGTCGGGCGACCCGAGGAGGTTCCCGGGCCACGCGGAGGTGCTGGCTTATCTGAAGGGCTTCGCGAGAGAGTTCGGGATCGAGGAGATGGTGAGGTTTGAGAGAGAGGTGGTGAAGGTTAGCTTACTGGAAGCTAATGACGGGGGTAACTGTAAATGGAGGGTGAAGTCAAGGAAGAAGAGCAGTGGGACTTGCTCCGGTGACGAGGAGGATGAGATTTTCGATGCGGTGGTTGTCTGCAATGGGCATTACACGGAGCCTCGAGTAGCAGAAATTCTCGGTAAAATTTCTTTAGCTTGGATTCTCCGGATTCGCAGTTGGGGATTAGTGTTCTTGTCAATCGATTTGGCCTATGATGCTCCAGTCAGTCCATCTCCAAAGAATTGATCTTCTAACTCGTAATTGCTATGTCATTTGCGGAAACGACTAATATTTACGAATATTTGTGTCCTTGGAAGGCATTGAAGCGTGGCTGGGTAAGCAGATTCACAGCCACAATTACCGCACGCCCGAGCCCTTTAAGGATCGGGTATGTCCAGAGCTTCTCCTCAACTACGCCATGTGCGTCTGTTTCTAGTATAGTTTCCCTTTGGTGTATCTGTTCATGTAGCAATTGCATAAGACACTTGATCAGATTTTCAAAGTTCTGGCCAAGAAGTGTTTCAACTGCTAGGCTTGCTCGCATTATGGTTCTATCAGTATATTTTTTTTTTTCTTTTTTCCCCTTCTATAAGGAAAGTCTGGGGCTTCTGTATCAAAGCAGGTTGTAGTTTTGATAGGGAATTCTGTTAGTGCATTGGATATCTCTCGGGACGTTGCCCCGGTTGCCAAAGAAGTTCATCTTGCAATTCGATCTTCCAATGGGGCAACCCTTGGAAAACAACCTGGTTTCAGCAATATGTGGCTCCATCCCATGGTAAGATCGCCCACCTCTCAAAAGATGTGAAGTTATCGTCCATTATTTATATGCATGACATTCCTTGATTCTTTTAATCACAGATCGAACGTGTCCATGGGGATAGAGCTGTTCTTTTCACAGATGGGACTTGCACTTATGCCGATGTAATCCTGCACTGCACGGGGTAAACTTTGAATTTATATTTTTGGTAAATTACACTGGTTGTTTAAAAAGTTTTATAAATGTTTCAATGTGGTACAAATTTTTTTTTTGCTACTTGATTGTACAAAATGTTTCAAAATTGTTTCAATATAATACAAACCGTCATCTCGCTATTGACGCCGTCAAATCGTCCTTTACAAGATCTGTAAATTTTGCACTATCATGTATAAAACATTTTGTACTATTAAATTACAACTTCAAAACATTTTGCACTATCATGTAACGTCTCACAAAAACTGGTTTTGCACCATCAGCGTCGATTTGACGGATTCAATGGCGAGACGACGGTTTGTACTATACTAAAATAATTTTGAAACATTTTGTATCATCAAGTTGCAAAAAATAATTTTGTATCATATTAAAACATTTATAAATTTTTTTAAATCGCCAGTGCAATTTACTCTTATATTTTTCGAGAAAATAAAAGAGAGAAGTGTCCTCGAGCTTTTTTTTTTTTTTTTTTAAGAAGTATTAAAAGAAAGTGGCAACTAGTTGGACAGAGGAAAACAACAGAATTGAGTAAATGGTGACTTGTAACGCTGGTTTATGAATCTTTTGTCCTTGAAGGTACAAGTACCATTTCCCTTTCCTTGAAACGAACGGGATTGTTAGGGTGGACGACAATCGTGTGGGTCCATTATACAAGCATGTCTTCCCGCCTGATTTGGCTCCTTGGATTTCTTTCATTGGATTAACACTCAGGGTCTTGTTCTATCTCAAACGCCTTCAATGTTGGAAAATAAAAGAACACATATTCACTACCCATGTTCTGCATTGATTACGTGATTGTTCTTTATTTGCCTCTTGAATTTTTTTTTAAATTAATTGTAATAGTCATCCTTAACTCAGGTTTATTTACGATGTGCATTGTTACAGGTTGCGCCCTTTCCTCACTTTGAATTACAGAGCAAGTGGATAGCGGGTGCTTTGTCAGGTAGAATTGCCCTTCCTTCACCGGAAGAGATGATGGAAGGAGTAGGAAAACTTCTATGCGGAGCTCGAAGCTGCTGGTATACCAAAGCGTTATACTCATAGACAGTCGGAAACGGTACATAGGATGCAACTCTTTTGAAATTTCACGCCGATCCAGTAATTCGTTCCAAGCTATCTGGAATCAAACTGGTGGAATGAACTATACTGTTCTATGGGTCCTTTGAATCAATCAATTCTGTCTCAGTGTCTTGTCGATGCTTCCTTCTAACTTCTTTTCTTTTTTTGGGTTTTTCTTAGTGTGTGTACGATGACTGGCTTGCTGATCAATGCGGGATTCCAGGGTTTGAGGATTGGAGGAAAGAGATGTTCATTGCTTCTCTCGGGAACATGCGTGCCCGACCAGAGACATACCGTGACGAGTGGGAACACAATGATCTTCCACAAATCAAATAATCAGCAGATCTTGATTATATCTGCGGATTGATTGAAGACTCAATTGTTTGTACGAGTATCTTCCTTCTAATTGTAACAGATAATAATGTTGATGTGATGATATTTCGGACTACCATACCATACATAATATCATCACTATGAATTATTCAAATTACGCCTAATGTGATCCATCATTATCATGAAAATTCCAATTGCCTTATGCAAAGATGAATCTCCTCACTCTCCGTGTCCCCTCCCTCTTCCCCCGCTCTCGGATCGGGAAGGCCGAACAGAAAATCTTTGTGGGTTTGAAGGTGGGGTTCTCACCTCGGCGGTCGCCTCAGCCAAGTTTGAAGCTGGGGATGCTGCTCTGGCATTCTGGGTCGACTACTTACAGACCGACGTTGCCCGACACCACTTAAGTGTTCGTGTCGTTGTTTATCTTGGTGACCGTATTAAGGACCTTTTCGATCGGGTTAGTTCTTAATTGGTTAATACTTGATTGTACTAAGAATTATGTCATATCGGACGTGCGATTTATCCCCTTGTTTTGTTTAATAAGGAATGATTGTTCAATCATTTGTGTTGCTGTGGTCATTTTCTTAGTTGGTAGTTGAGTGACTGGCCTAGTGATCGGCAGGGTAGTGTCTATGTCCTCCGACAGTTTTGTTGGCTATGTAATGTAAACTACGTTTGCTATTTAATAAAATGATATTATTCAAAAAAAATAAAAGAATGGAAAATGGAAAGAAAAAAAATAAAAAAAAAAATAGAGAGAGAAAGAGAGGGCGAAAAAAGCAAAAACAAAAAACAGAAAAGACAAAAAGACAAACCGCCAAAAATGTTTGGTCGGGGGAAGATCGGTAACTATGGGAATTAAATTAATCGACCAATGATATATGAGCCGTGTCCTTCTCCCCGGATCTTCACGGTCCCTCGCAATGGCCGCCCCTGCAGTCCACACCTTGACCAAGCCTCCCCCACCGTACACGTCCCGCCACGTAGCCGTCATCGGCGCCGGAGCAGCAGGCCTCGTTGCCGCCCGGGAGCTCCGTCGAGAGGGTCACCGGGTGGTCGTCTATGAGCGGGAGAGCCAGGTCGGAGGTACATGGATCTACACGCCCAAGACGGAGCCCGACCCTCTGGGGCTCGACCAGGCACGGCCTATTGTCCACTCCAGCCTGTACCGATCCCTCCGCACGAACCTGCCTCGGGAGGTGATGGGGTTCAGGGACTACCCGTTTATGGCCAGGGCGGACTGGTCGGGCGACCCAAGGAGGTTCCCGGGCCACGCGGAGGTGCTGGCGTATCTGAAGGGATTCGCGAGCGAGTTTGGGATCGAGGAGATGGTGAGGTTTGAGAGAGAGGTGGTGAAGGTTGGCCTATTGGACGCTAATGATAACAGTAAATGGAGTGTGAAGTCGAGGAAGAAGGGAAATGGTGATGAGGAGGATGAGGTTTTCGATGCGGTGGTTGTCTGCAATGGACATTACACGGAGCCCCGGATAGCGGAGATTCCCGGTAAATTTCCTTACTTGTTTGTTGATTCTTGATGTTTATCAATCTGGGACCTCGATTATTGACCTCAGCTTGTGCGATTGATGTGCCTGGAAGTCGATTATTCATGTATTGGAGTAAAGATGGATTTTTTATGGCTGGAACTTTCTTGTTAGTAATAATCACATTGCTGCCCTTCTTTACATCATCAAGATTCCTCCTGTTGCTGGACATATGGAGATTCTGCTGTTTCTAATTCCTAGGATGCTCCTGTTAATATAGCCTCAAAGAAATAACTTTCTGATTCGTTTTTGTCCTTGAAGGCATTGATACCTGGCCAGGTAAGCAGATTCACAGCCACAATTACCGGACACCTGAACCCTTTAAGGATCAAGTATGTCCAAGGTTTCTCCTCAACTACTTCAGCTTGTCCACAAATTTCATCCGTTTCTATTATAATTATCTGTCTGTTCATGTAGCTATTGCATGAGATGCTTCATAAATTTTTTTGATGGTCTGGCCAAGTTTGCATTCAGTATGTCATATCTTTCAGTTTCCCCTAAGGAATCGTGTTCGAGTTATGATTCTGCCTGTATTTGTTCTTCTAAAAGGAAATTCTTGGGCTTCTGTAATTAAAAAAACAGGTTGTAGTGTTGATAGGGAGTTCTGCCAGTGCAGTGGATATCTCCAGGGACATTGCCCCAGTTGCCAAAGGAGTTCATGTCGCAGTTCGATCTTCTGAAGGAGAAAATCTTGGAAAACAACCTAGTTTTAGTAATGTGTGGCTCCATCCTGTGGTGAGATTTCCCATCTCTTAAGAATGTGAAACTATCATGCATTACGTGCATGGATTTCTTGATTAGTTTAATCAAGAATTATGCAGATCAAACTTGTCCATGAGGATGGAGCGGTTGTTTTTGCTGATGGGACTTCTGTATATGCCAATGTCATTTTGCACTGCACAGGGTGAGCTTCATATTTCTATTTCTTCTAAATTTCGAGAAAAAGAAAGATGCGAACCCTCTTCTCTTCCTCGTTTTAGGATTTAATATAGTTGGAATTTTTTGAACAGAGGAAAATGACAGGATAAATAAACGTTAATTTCTACAGTTGGTTTATTAATCTTCTGTTCTTAAAGGTACAAGTACCATTTCCCTTTTCTTGAAACAAATGGGGTTGTGAGTGTGGACGACAATCGTGTGGGGCCATTGTACAAGCACGTCTTCCCGCCCGTTTTGGCTCCTTGGCTTTCTTTCATAGGCTTACTCTGGAAGGTCTTATATTATCTCAAGCTTCTTCGATGGTGAAAGGGAAAAATCACATACTCATTTCAAGCATCTTCATTCACTCACATGCTAAATTAGATATGTGATTTTTTATTTCCTTCTAATCCTTTTGTTTTTGTTATTAGTTCTGATGCTGATATTCTACTATTGTGTATTTATGATATGATTGGTTTCAGGTCGTGCCCTTTCCTCAGTTTGAATTCCAGAGCAAGTGGATAGCTGGTGTTTTATCTGGTAAAATTGCCCTTCCTTCGCTGAAAGAGATGATGGAGAATATAGAATACTTTTATGCTGAGCTCGAAGCTGCTGGCATTCCAAAGCGATATACTCATAGGCAGTCAAAGACTCAGGTAAAATGCTACTTTTTCAACACTTCATACTAATCTAGTATTTACTCCATACCTTTTGGAATGGAATTGTTAGTTAAATAACAGTGGAATGAACTCTGTTCTATCGATTTTTCGATGAATCAAGCATTTCTCTCTTGTTGACGCTTTCTTTCTTCATTTTTCCTTTGTTCTTTTTTGTTTTCCTTAGTTTTTGTACAATGATTGGCTTGCTGATCAATGCGGGATTCCTGGTATGGAGGAATGGAAGAAAGGGATGTACTCTGCAGCTTCCCAAAACAAGCTTGCCAGGCCAGAGACATATCGTGATGAGTGGGAAGATGATGATTTAGTCTCACGAGCTTATGAAGATTTTGCTCGATTCACCTCTAGTCAAATGTAGCAGGTTTTGATTATAGCTGCAGAATGAAGTCTCAATAGTTTGTACTCTGGACTATTCAATAAATTTCCTTATAATCTTAAGGGGTAATAATGTGGATATGATGACAAAGGGGCAGCAACCCTTATGTCATGGAGAGGCAGGGTGACTATTTATGTTTAGAGATGTACTAATGTCAGGGTTCAAAAAATGAAAATAAAACAGAAATGGAGCAGATGGAGATCTATTTTCAGCTATTCCGAACGGTTCTTTGTGCCGGTGATCAATGCTCTTATATCGAGATTTGAAGAACTGTGTTCCATACTGATGAGCATAACACATTAGCCTGGCAGGATGGCATAGATAGTCGAGGAAGCAGATTGCAACATGTGATAGCAAAAGAGTGCGCTTTGCTGATGATCTACTTTGCAAAAGAGAGGTTAGTTTGGGGCAAAAGTAATGCACCAGCCGGGAATCGAACCCGGGTCTGTACCGTGGCAGGGTACTATTCTACCACTAGACCACTGGTGCTTTTTGGCTGCATGTCCTTTAATCGTTACTAAGACCTGAAGACCATTTCTCCCCGTAAATGATAACACATCCCTCCTTTGGTGGCTAGCAAGCAATTTGGAAAGAAGATGTCGTTGGAATAAAGCAGGCGGTTAACAATACATATTGCTCAAAGCCCATGCCTCGATTTTCTGATCGCTGACGGATCGATGGGGTGAGGCAGCCCGAGATTGATCCACTATTCATTGAGAATTAAGTAAAGTCCATTAGTTACTTATTTATAGTAATTAATAAATCAATGAAAATTAGAAATGAGTCTCATAGCATACGTTTGATATGAGCTGGTAGTGGAATTTGACGAGCCACATTATAAGATTATTGTTACTGTCGTTTCCATCAATCAGGTTGGTGGGCCATAACACTCAGCTTGTGTTCAAGAGTTATTACAGTCCAACCTGGAGGCCCAAAGCCTTGAATGTCTAAGAGCAATAAGTTTTTTATGGTCCCCTTTGTCTGTCTTCTTACAGAAGTTAAGCGAACGGACAACGTTTCCCTCCAAAATTCTCATGTCCTGTGGACAGTTAAGTGTGAGGTCCATCTTCACTGTGCCATGATATGGGAATCCATTTCTTTTGTTGTTGCCCAACCACTGCATTAATATGTCTGACCAGAGGAGACAAGGGATGGCACGAGCTCTAGAACAGGGAGCACCGCTTCTCGTTACTTTTAACGATAGCTAAGGAAAGAAGGTCGATTTACGAGTATAGATCCGGTGTTCTTCACAGTCAGCATGCACATGTTTGAGATATTACAAATGAGCTCGAGGTCATGGTTATCTAATAAGATAATATTGGGATTGGGAATGATATATTCCCGGAAGTACGCTATAAGTTCATCCATAGCGGACAAATTCAACAAAGGTCATCCGATTACAGAACGGTTAGGGCCAACAAAAAGTTGCTGTCGTTGCATTTTACGTGCCCTCAGTTTCTTAATCTATGCCAAATATGAGACATACTGAAGAATCTCATGCCTGATGTTGGCTGCTTTTTCGATTTGAATCGATACCATTGAGTAGCATGGACATACCTAAAGATCGGTTAGTACCGGTATGGTAATATTCATCAGAAGATCAATAGAGAGGAGATCGATGAGGGACACCCTTTCGCCGGCTCATGAAGACGGCGATGTCTCTAATAGGCAAGCACTGCTGGGGTCTATGTAGCACTGGATCAAGGCTGCTCCTTTTCTTCCTTGCAAACTCAGCAGTCACCGTCAGGGTTGTTGACCACAATGAGTTTAGTCGGGAGACCGGCAAGGGAGAGGTCTCGGCTCGGCCATTGGTCCCCGAGTCTCCTCTCTCATTTCTTGATCGTCGAACAGAATCGTAGCTTGGTAGAAGCTGTCTTTCTGGTCTAATCTTTCTGGCCATTCGATGCTGAACCTGAAACTAATTTAGGGCCAGACAGATATCGACGAGTGAGCTGATTTTGAGAACTCAAAAGCTTTGATTACAAATTTAAGTCCTCGAACCTTGCAGGAGATGGAACAGAACACGTAGTTTTCTTGGAGGTTCCGGTCACAGGTTGCACACAAGTTTCCTGAACCCCGGAAGAGTCGAGATATAGGTCTCTGCTTTAGGAACACCACCTTGGCACTGTTCGTTGTGTAGGGCTGAACAAAATACGTTACAACATCCATCAATCATCAACCAATACTACAAAAAAGAACAAATCAGTAAATTATGTTCGATATTCAATCTGGCGAAGGGTGCCTCACTTGGACGAGGGAACAGTCGAGCAACTTCTGGGCATCGGCCAACCTTACGACATCGTGGTACACATACCTTCTCACCTGTGCAGCTAAACATGACATGGGATAAGGTTCTAGTACGGTCGTGTTGAATTATAAATTCAACTAATTAAGACGGAAATGATCCGGAGGAATAAGTGGACCTGCAAGAGAGGATGTGAGGCATGAAGGGGAACGCAGTGAGAACAGATGCTAGCGCAGCACTCCAAGCAGTAGACGTTCTTTTCGTTCTTCCTGGAAGAACCATGAACCTTGCATGGCCCAAAGAACTTTTCTCCGACAAGGTTCCAAAGCCACCGCGGAACCAAGCTCTTATCGACCTGTTGGTATAGAGTTAATCGAATGTGCCAAAATCGAATCGAAGAATCGGAAAGGTAGTTGAGTTACCACCATCGTTTTGAATACGCCCCTGCAGGCAGATGCTAATAGTTGGAAGAGGGGGAGATAGATGAATGAGTGAAGGAAAGTTGCGTTGGCTGGGAGTGGGACAAATCTTTGTCCCCCTCGGGTCAAAGGGAAGGTGAGCCAGAGGGCACCGGTGAATATGGTGGAAGAGTTTGAGGACTTAAAAGAGAACTATCCAATATAAGAGAAATGTAGGGAAACTCCTATGTAAGCACTTCTTTCTATCCTCATAGGCAAATTCTATAATGAAACGTCAAATTATATTCCATGGTGAAAAGCTAATTTTTTCTACTCCTTTTAATATTAAAGACAACATTTTGATTTGTAAATATTTCAATGACGTCACAAATTTTTCAGGCCACATGTAAAGTATAATAAAATTGGAAGGTCGCTTATACATTGATGGAGTGCCACGAGGACAAAAGAAAGTCGGCTAATAGAAGAAGGCGCCAGCTTCTCGATCCCGATGGCGGTGTTTCCGAATGCGCCGATGAAGGCAGTGGAAGTAGGGGTTTGCTCTGAGAGGGAAGGTGGGGGAAGAGAGAGGGGGACGCGTCTATTTTCTCTTGTACTTGCAAATCTTATGCAAACTTGTGTTGGACCGTTTCATTCTTTTTTTTTATAGGACTTGTGTTGGATTTAAATAAGTACAATCATAATGCAGCTGTAAAAATTTTATGTTTGGTTTTAGAGTCGAGTTGAATTGAGTTTTTGTCTTAATTGATTTGTAATGATTATGTTGTTGAATTATGATAAAAAAAATGTACAAAAAGTAATGAATAATTGAGATAAAGTAATGATTGTGTTATTGAATTGTGAAAAAAAGTAATGAATAATTGAGAGAAAGTAATAATTGTGTTGTTGAATTGTGAAAAAAGTAATGAATAATTGAGAGAATTTAGTATTAAAAATTAAATTGAATAGTTAAAAAATTGAAGAAAAAAAGAAAAGTAATAATTGTATTGTTGAATTGAATATAAATAGAGTACAGTTAAATTTTTTTTTTTATAATCAAATAGCCCTGAAGTACTAATTTTGATGAAACATTGCCTACACCACAGACACAACTAAAAAAATTATATATGGAGTAAGGGGTCTTTGTGTGGTGATACAAGGCATCGATTCGAAAGGTAAAAGTTATGGATTCAATACTAAGCGACGGGATTATGTGTTCCTTTATTTTGTTTTATTTCCTATTTTTATATCTGACTCATTAAGCTTTTTTATAACAAAAAATATATATTTTCAGAGAAAAAATCTTACAGTTATCCTTTTATATTAAATAGGATTTCTTTTTAAATTATAACGGTTATAAAAGTAACATAATTTTTTTTAGATCAATTAAAAAATATCATATGCATTACTAACACATTTACGAGAATTACATCTCATCGCCTCCCAAAAGATTCAAACTCGAGATTTTTAAGTAGACGGACAAACTTCTTTACAATCCGAGTCAATTCTAACTCAAGGGTCAAGATTGTTCACTATTTTGATGGACACTAACGAGCAAGTAATAAGCTTTTTTATAACAAAAAATATATATTTTCAGAGAAAAAAATCTTACAGTTATCCTTTTATATTAAATAGGATTTCTTTTTAAATTATGGTAAATTACACTGGTAGTGCAAAAAGTTTTAATAATGTATCAAGTTGGTTTAAATTTTTTTTTTTTTGCTACTTGATGGTACAAAATGTTTTAAAATTGTAACATGATAGTACAAACTGTTATCTCGCCATTGACGCTGTCATCTCGCCATTGATATGGGTGGACCTTTAAGTTAATTAAAGAAACATTTTGTACCATTATGTTACATCTGTAAAACATTTTGGACCATTAAGTGACAACTTCAAAGAGTTTGAACCATCATATAACGTTTTACCGACTCCTAAAAACATATCAAAACCACATGTCGGCCACGTCAGCTTAGCTTGATGGCGTCAATGGTGAGATAACGGTTTGTACTATCATGTTACAACTTTGAAACATTTTGTACCATCAAGTAGCAAAAAAAACTTTTTAAACCAACCTGATACATTATTAAAACTTTTTGAACCACCGATGTAATTTACCTTTTAAATTATAACGGTTATAAAAGTAACATAATTTTTTTTAGATCAATTAAAAAATATCATATGCATTACTAACACATTTATGAGAATTACATCTCATCGCCTTGCAAAAGATTCAAACTCGAGATTTTTAAGTAAACGGATAAACTTCTTTACAATCCGAGTCAATTCTAACTTAAGGGTCGAGATTGTTCACTATTTTGATGGACACTAACGAGCAAGTAATAATCCATTTATTGTCAAGTACATTAGATTTTCATGTAATTAATGTAAAGTCCCCCTTAATTGGGCTTTAGCTAGCTTCGCTAGGAGTAGGGACAAGTAGTGGCTCCCCTAGGACTGGGAGATCTTTTAACCTTCGCCATCTCCGGATTTTGTCCTTTTGACTTGTCGATCCAAACTGTTCATCTGGCTGCGGCCTGCTCAATACTGTTTGCTAATCTACCTGTCTAAGTTAATGGGTCACTTCCTTTTGACATGGCGGCCATGAAAGAAATTCAATTTTCTATCCTTCACAACCTTCGGTCTAAATCAGTTAGTGGTATTGATCTATATCTAGCCAGTACTCGAGTTTTTATCGAATGGACCCATTATTTAGAATGTGAACTGTAAGATCTCCCGTCCGGTTCAAAAATGGTTCACGATCGAGGGGGTGGTGTGTGGCCGTTGAATGAGCTGAATCTTGGTCATTCAGCGCGGCCATGTGCCCCTAAGGGATCCTTCCCATAGCTGATAGGAAACGGGATATAATTTTATAACTTTCTAAAACCGTATCTTCTTTCAAAATTAATTACTTATTTTTGGAAAAAGCAAATTCCAAACTTTCTTATATTTGATTTATTGATAAGCACTTAGTTAGTTGATATTAATCGAATCCATAATGTGTTGGTTGAGTAATAAGTAATTTTAATCCCTCGTAAAGGGGAAAATACAAATTGGAATCTCGAAAAGCACCCTTGTCGATCTCCCGGAATTACGATATAAGTGCCATCCAATCCACAATTTTATAAAAATGATATTAGGGCTGGTCATAAGAGAAGTAGGCCTAAAAATAATAAATCTAGTAGGCTGGCCCAAGAATAAAAGGCCCTAAGCCATCAATTGGGAATAGGGCCCGAGAGGGTCTTTGTTTATTAAATAGAAAATTTCCCTTCGAGAAAGAGGGAAAGACAACTGCAGTATAATTATGGACTACCACATCATATATCGTCTTCCGCTGATGGCAAAATTACCTATTGAAGGTGTACATGATGAGAGTGTGGCTGACGGCCTTTTACCATGGGCAGCTGACAAGTTCTTATCAGGTTGGCTCGGTTAGCTCATGCACGCAGTTTGCTCGGTCTTAATTTTTGAACGTAGGAAATGAGCTTCGATTGTTGAAATAATGAGCTTGGATTTGGCCAAATTCAATTTTGGGAAGGTGGGCTCATGATCAAACTTGCCAGATACGACCAAGATCAATTAATTTAGACCCCAACCATCCCAACGTTGGGTAAACCAGGTCAGTTCGATCCTATTAGGGGATGGATGGGGGCAACAACTCTTTATGCTACTTTTCTTAAACCGAATAGGTCATTCATGGAGTTAGTTTGGAATTAAAAGATAAGGATACGTTCCGATACTTATTGCAGTGGGCGGGACGTAAAGGTTGAGCCTCCTCTTTTATCGGAGCAATAATGATGCTGGGATAAGTCTAAAGAATGATCTTAATTATTGCCCAATAAAATTTAAAATTTTTGCATTCAAAGGTACGGTCGTATCGATGCCATGCCAACCCCATCCAATTGGTTTTGGACCCAAAATATTTACGTTGGAAGCCCTGTGCATTTCTAACGCGCTTCAGGGACTATTGTTTTATCTACATATTCAACACAGTGTCGAACAATTCTTTCTTTCCACTGGAAACCTAGTCGGCTCGTTGTCTACTTAACTAATCTTGATTTGCTAATTATAAAGTAATTGACGCGGAAAAAAGGCCCTATCACGAAGGATCTTCGATCCTTCCTTTTTGTGTACGACCGCCGCTCCACGACCTGCAAGAGGGGCTCTCGGGTTGGCGCCCAATAGCCCCCTTCGTATCTCAAGTTAAGAGTATACGGGAAGTAATTTTCTGAGGATAATTAGAGTGTGTATGATTACCTTAAAAGCTTCTTTTTATATGTGCTTAATGGAATACATATAAAAAGAAGCTCTTAAGATAACCATGCACACTCTAATTATCCTGATGAAAACACTCCCCGTATACTCCTAACTTGAGTGTCGGAGGGGGCTCTTTGGCACCAATCCGAGAGCCCCTCTTACAGGTCGTGGAGCGGCGGTCGTACACAAAAAGGAGGAATCGAAGATCCTTCGTGATGGGGACTTTTTTTCCGCATCAGTAATAATGCTCGAGGCTCACCAGCGAAAAATGGCTTTTTAAATTATTAATCAATAAGTCTTTCGATGATCTCATTTACAACGAACTTAATTGTAAGAACAACTTTTAATATTTGATCCGTGGATATATGTATTCAAAGATATATTGCTTGCGTGCACTATTGCTGCTTGGTGGTTAGATAGTAATGTGATTCACATGGCTATTATAGTATTTTCAACTATATAATTCCCTCCCAACTGTCGCACATATTTCTCGAAAATAAAAGCACCGAATTTGCTGTTAGAAAAGTCGTTAGCTCGTCTTTGTTTTTACCGCCAACGTTATCTTATGAATCTATGATGATGTGTCCCTTTTCTTTCGTTTTCCTTTTTTTTTTTTTTTTTTCCTTTCCTTCTCTCCATTTTTCCCCCACCATCTCCTTTCCTTGTTTAACTACCAGCAAGCAATGCTGTGGATTAAACAGCTCCAGATATATACTGAATTTGTACAGAGGATCCATCTTTGTTTAATGCAATCTTGAATCGGAAACTGACCGGGCAAAGTATCGTTTAACCGACTTCTAGCAGATTACATTGTAGTGTAAATCATTTGTATTTCTTCTTGTATCTCCCGAAATATTTATTATGGTCTTTTAATATTCGACTCCGTATAAAAATATTCTTTTTTTTATAGGTCTGTATAAAAATACTTACCTTTAACGTAAGTCATATCTCCCAGCCGAAACACAAAATCTACCAAAAAAAGAGCACTTTTCCAGCCTAATAAACCTAACAAGCTTACGCCAAGGAAGAAAAGAAAGGAGGGGGGAAAAAAAACCTGACAAGCCTACGTGCCAGAAATACCTAACAAGCCGTGCACTGGTTGATGATCTAAGACCAAAAGATGCTTATATTACCAATGTGGTTTAATTTAGATCTTTGGACACTTATTTCCTTAAAATATAATTTTATGAATAAAAAAAATTACAACAAAATAGTTACCTTTTAGTCTATTGATTTGAACTGAATTAATCTAAATATATTGAATATCCAGACATCACAGTGTATACTAAAAATAAAAGAATATTTATACTTGTGTTTTCCTTTTATCAAATGGAATAGCAAAAATGAAATTAAAAAGACTTTTTCTTTCTTTCTCTTCTTTTTTTAGCACGAGTTTTACCATGATATTACTTGTCCATAATTTCTTTACTTTTCATAGCATATTTGCCGATACATTTTATATAGGTGGTGAACAAATTCGATAAAATATAAGAATAATGAGGATAGAAATATCGGTAATACATGGTGGCCAAGGGGCCGAAACCACAAGAATTATTATTCTAACTGGCTCATACAATATATACATAAAATAATTACCTTATTCATGGGCTTTCGGAATAATCAAACCAAGGCTTAGTTTGTGAGAGGTGTTGCTGAAATAAAAATATTGAAGTATAATCACTGAAAAATAAGTGTTGATTTTAGAATAAAGAAAAGTATTTGGAAGGTAATAATTGAAATTTTTTGAATGTTAAAAAGATAATTATACTAGAAACAGAATAAGATGAATAAGATTTTATGAGCACCTATTAACTTGCTTGAGAAGATAACATTTGTAGCCATAATTTTGGCTGACCACGATTTCAAAAACTTTCACCAAACACAAAATATGTTTAAAATAATAAGAAAAAGTGATTATGTAATCTCCTGCCACACTCAAACTTTAAAAACGTAAAAGAATAATCTCTTAATATCGATATAATATCTGAGAATCGTAACATACCAACTACATACTGCATACTGCATTATTATTATCATCGAATATTCCATTTCCTAGGATAATAGTATCTCCAATAGGTAGACATCATTTGTGCTTATAATAACTACTGAGAATATTACCCATCAAAAAAAAAACTACTATGAATATTTGTTGATACGGAGGTACATTTCGGCCTGTATTGCGGAAACTCCATCGATTGATAATGACTCACAAAGCCCCATAGGTATTTTTCCGAGGCTTAATTGAATATCCTACACTCTACACACCTCATCTCTTTGAAATACATAGAAAAAGAAACTTTTAAGGTACTCATACACACTCTTAATTTATCAGAAAAATGCTCCCCGTATACTCCTAACTTGAGTGTCGGAAGGGGCTCTCAGGCACCACCCCGAGAGCCCTTCTTGCAAATCATGGAGCGGTGATCGTACACAAAAAAGAGGCCTCGAAGATCCTTCGTGATGGGGAATTTTTTCCTGCATCATTTGTCATTCAGCAACAAAAGCTAAGAATATTGTCCAACATTAGCATGTATGTATGTGTATCGCTGTTCATACGATAATAATAAGGTGTACAGAAATCGACAGCAACGAACAACCTTTTGGATAAAGAACAAGAAAGAGATGTCAAATGGACAACTTACTGAGTTACACTGTGAAATGAACAACTTACAACTTTTCTGTTCCCTTGGATTATACAATGGAGTTAAGACGACTGATTTTGCAGACGAGGATGACGATTTGAGTAATTATCTCGCGTGCCACGGCACACGTAGAGCTAGCAGCGGATCAGCTAATCAGGCTCGATTCACATGTTCTGAGAATGATACTACGAGTTTTAAACATTGATAATGAATGAATTGAGTCGCTCAGTATCGCAAGAACTTCCATATCAAGCACGTTAACTGCACTCGAACAAACGCGAGCAGAGGCACAATTGTTTTAGCACGGGGTTAGCAACCACCATATTTCTCTGCAAGTGCAATTTGGTTATTTTAAGGTATAAACAAATATGGTAAATTTTCATTCAGGCAGGGCAGATGAGGAAGAAGGATTTACACACAAAAAAAACAACTTTTCTTGTTTTTCCTTTTTGTTCTGTTGTTGAAGGGGAAAAAAGAAAGGAAAAAAATCAACGTAGCTTTCGGTAACGAAATTAAATTAAATTTCATTTGATTTAGTTTGATTTGAGAAAATAAATACAAAAATAGTTGAGAAAAGTATGTGAGAGAATTAAAAAAATAAAAAATAATAATCGCGTTGTTGAATTAAAAAAAATATTGAAATTGAGAAAAAATATTAAATAATTGAGATAATTTAATATTAAAAAATTAATTATAATAATAAATGAGAAAAAATATATGAGAGAAATTTTTAAAAAATAATAATTATGTCATTAAATTGAAGAAAATATAAAATAAAAAGGTTAAATAATTTTTTTTTGTAAACAATTAATAAAATATTATGTTATGTTTTTGTAAACAATTAATAAGGAGCAGGAGAGGAAGCATTGCATGACTTGCTGGACCAGCTTAAAACCTGAAGAGAGAGAGAGAGAAGACGAAGAGAGCATTGGAGTTTGCTCAAAATCGGGTTGACGAAACCGCCCCAAATTTTATCAATATTTCTCCGGACCTCCCGATGAATGTTTTGTGTTAATAAGCCTTCGATGACAGCTATCCTCTGATCTTCCTCTTGTAATGGGCTCTGCTCACGTCCTCCCTCTTCTTGTCCATAGCTAAACGACAATCCAATTCCTCGCGGTAAAATTCTCACTTGCACCGTTTGCTCGAATTTCTCGTCGGTTTCAACAGAGGGGTTGCTGCCGGAATGGCAAATGCATCTGGTTTTTTGGGTCCTTCAGTCCCGAGCTTGAGGAGGAGGGCCCAGTTCCAGCGTTCAATGGCGATTCATGGATCTGGGTTTTGTTCCCCGGAGCTTAGTGCGAAGAGGGTGTTTTGCTCCAGCGCCATTCAAGGTGCTGACAAACAGGCTCTGGGCGATTCTTCCATTGAATCTCGAGCGCCAAGGTGTGAGTTTTATTTCCTTCTTTCCCCCCTTACCACTGATATTGATATTGATTGGTATGGTGGCTGGTTTGTACTGGCAAATGGAGTCTTTATTGCAAAACAGATACATTCATCTTAGGCTGCAGCTCCGTTCTCCTGATTAGTTTAGAACTCAGGTGCTTGTTTTTAAGTTCCTTATGATATCGACTTGTCGGTCCGGGTTGGTCTTTCGGGGGCGGTTTTATCTCCTGGAGATCCCACTGATACATGCAGATTGTTTCGAGTTGTCCATATGAATTAGTCACTTATGGATGGCTCGATTCATGAAATACATCTTTATTCATGGAGGATTAGATTGCATATAGCCGCAACAGTTTGAATTGCACGTGCTCAGTGAAAGCGGGGATTGGAACTTGAGAGCCAGCACCTGACTTCCTTCTGAAGGATTAGCACCAAACAGATATCAAAGCAGGCAATGAAAGGTTCTGTCTTTATATATTGGCTACTCAAGAGTTGAGAATGGATTAGCCAACTTATTAGCTAGACCGAAGTTAATACCTTATGAGGATCATCGATATCTACTATTTGAAAGCCAGTTATTCAAGGATGCATAGCATAGTTAACTGAATCCATGTAAGCATCTGTTCTCAGGGGCTTTTGAGGAGTTAGAAAATTGGAGGACCTTCGAGACTGCCATGCCTTTCGGTTCTAACTGGAGAAGAATCTTCTCGTCTGCTGCTAGTTGTTAGACCAATACATAATTTATCATCACAATAAACTGTTGCTAGGGCTTGGTGTTGTTGGGTGGTGAGGTGGTCGGGGAGGTGGGAGCAAATTTAGATTTGCATATCGTACTGTTGAGTGTTCACTTACCCAGAAGATAGATGCAAACCTTGCGAGGCGGTGGCTTGTCATATTGAGTTCTGTAGGCATTATTTGAATTAGTTGAGATTAATCTGCTCCATGCTTGCTCTCCGTCTTGTTTTCTGGCTTGACCTCCGTTTACTCTATAAAAGAAAATCCATCAGAATTGTCTTGGATTCCCGATCACTTTTAAATGTTCAGACAAATAAGTCATTAGGAAGAAGAAAGTAAAAAAGGGCTGTTAAGGGAACATATATGAAAAAATAAATAATTGTGAGCGCTGAATGGGTGTTGATATGAATACTGTTTTGAGAACTGACACATTTATGTGGGCAATTGAGTATAGCTTGATCTCTGCATATCCATATGATTTATGTATTCATCTTATGATCCTCCTTGTAGGCTTGTGAGTAAAGGTTGCAAGTTACTTGGATCTGGCTCAGCTATACCATCTCTTCAGGTCTCAAATGATGATCTTGCTAAAATTGTCGATACCTCCGATGAATGGATCTCTGTCCGTACAGGAATCCGCAATCGACGGGTTCTTTCAGGTTTGTTCCTTTATTTAATATCTGTGTCGATGACTTAAAGTTAGTATAGAAAGTACGATGAGGAAATACCACTCTCACTGAATCTGAACATGCCATTGAACTTGCTGATAACTGTGTAATCAGTTGTTAATTCTAATTTCTTGGAATTTAATTTTTCTTTTAACTGAAATGATGGTCTTTGATTCAGAATATTCAATAGCCTCATCTCTGGTCCATGAGTATTGAAGGTCCTGGGTCCACTCAATTGGTTAATCATTTTAGAAAAACTATTATTATATGTTATTCATCTCCTATGTTTTAAAATTGTCTCAAGATCTAGTAAGATCTTGGTACGTCAAGGTAGCGATCCTGGATTCACTCATAAGGATATCTGGGACTGTTTGGGACATGGGCATCACATAGCATCCATTGTTTTCTCAATTTAACTCTCTTGGTCCCAGAGTTCCTACTCAATTCTTCATTCTTCATATACTCTGATAGTTCTTGTTTGGCTGCATCACCACTTCTTTTCATATATTAGCATGCATTTCAATCAATGTCAATGTACCTTATTTTAATCTAAATCTATTACCTATTTTGTGACAGGCAAAGATAGTCTGACGAATTTAGCAGCAGAGGCAGCGAGAAAAGCTCTAGAGATGGCACAGGTTGATGCTGACGATGTGGATATGGTCTTGATGTGCACTTCCACCCCTGAGGATCTTTTCGGTAGTGCTCCTCAGGTATGTGTACAGGTTTAAATTTTAGAGTGCGTTTGGATTTAGAGTTGAGTTGACTTGAGTTTAGGTTTTAATTGGTTTGTAATGATTGTATTGTTGAATTATGAGAAAAAGTAATGAATAGTTGAGAGAAAGTAATAATTAAGTAATGATTGTGTTGTTGAATTGTGAAAAAGTAATGAATAGTTGAGAGAATTTAATATTAAAAATTGAATTGAATGATTAAAAAAAATTATAAAATTAAAAAAAGTAATGATTGTGTTGTTGAATTGAAAATAAATGGAGATGAGTTGAGTTGAATTGAAAAATTTGTGAAAAACAAACACACCCTTAGTAATTCCGTTCTTTTTTTTTAATAGCTTTTATGCATTTATGCATATAGTTTTGTGGGCAATGAGAGCCATTACATCGATGTTCCACCAGCTGGAGTGAATTCAAAATGTTGTGGTTGGTCTTGTGAACATATGAGTTTAAAAGTGATTTGCCATCACTTTTTCATGCCATATCTCTGCTCAACAGATTCAGAAAGCACTCGGCTGCAAAAAATATCCTTTGTCCTACGATATTACGGCTGCGTGCAGCGGATTCGTGTTGGGTCTAGTCTCAGCTGCTTGCCACATTAGAGGTAACTTAGACTGCTTCCTGGAGCTTCTGATGAGTTCCATCATAATCTGTTGAGTGGTTGATATAATGAAGTATGATCCTATTGGAACATCAGGAGGTGGATTTAATAATGTTCTAGTGATTGGTGCCGATTCTCTTTCTCGGTATGTTGATTGGACCGATCGAGGGACCTGCATTCTCTTTGGGGATGCTGCGGGTGCTGTACTGGTGCAGGTAATGAATTCTGTTTTCTCCAACTTAAAAAGGATTTTCTGTGTTATTTGCCCTTATCCCGACTCAGTTCACAGTAGATATGGTCTAATTTGCATTTTTAGAGCCTTGCATTGGCTGATAGGACTAATAAACCTTTCAAAAACTTAAAGATGGAAAAATTTAGGGCTCTTTGGCTCAACGGGGTGGCAGTTCTAGATTTTCGGGCTTTTGGGTTTCCTAATCTAGTACAAAAAGAAATATGACAAAATGTCTGGTAATCTATGACGGAGAGAAGTATGATGAATTATAATCTACTAAATCTCGTGAACTGTGATGCAGTCCAGAACCCTTTGTTCCTTATTTCTTTATTCTTCTAAAAGCAGTGCAAATGAAAAATTGTGGAAACTCTTCTACATTGCTGCATTTTGTTTTTAATATTATTATGCTTGTTTTTGCAGTCCTGTGATGCCGAGGAAGATGGGCTCTTTGCCTTTGATTTGCACAGTGATGGAGATGGGCAAAGGTACAGAGTTTTCTCAAATAATCTTCCTTTCATCTTGACAGACTAGGAATCTCTGTTTCTTCTGAAGGATCAACGAGCAAGAGTGGACCTTTATGCAGGCACCTAAAAGCCTCATTCACAGAAAATGATATTGATCATGCCGTGGGAACTAGTGGGGCCATCTCAGACTTTCCACCAAGACGTTCTTCATATTCTTGCATCCAAATGAATGGTAAAGAGGTCTTCCGCTTCGCTTGCCGCTCTGTGCCCCAGTCAATTGAATCAGCCCTTCAAAAGGCTGGTCTTGATGGATCCAACATCGACTGGCTGCTGCTTCATCAGGTATCAGTTTCTATTAGCTACAAATTCAGAAAGCAAAATGGGTGATGATTCTTTTGGATATGAGAGATCCCCAGTGTCCAGTATTTATGGAGATGGTAATTGAGAGTTCTCCAGCACTTTGTTTTCATGTGAAAAAATGCATGCAATCCTTCTTGTTTTTCTGTTTTCCAGTTGATAAAAGCGTTCGTACTTTCATCAAAGAAAACATTTTCTTGAGCACAAGCACAATTTTATTTTCATGTTTTCTCAGATATAATAATTATGGTATCTCTGGTCGTATATATAAGTCCAAGTTCTTTAATGAAACAAAAGGCCTGATTTGACATTGGAATGACTATTATGAGAAGAATCATGGAAACCTGTCGTCCAAATATCAGCAGTTGTCCTGCGAGAAAACAGAGTTCTAGAACCATTCTCTAGAACCAAACAATGCATGTTTTCTAATTGTATAACAAGCCAACACATCTTTGTCTTGTTCTCCCATGTTCTTCTAGGAAAAGAAGAGGACAACTTGGAACTCTGTTTTCCAATATTTTCCTAGAGCAGAAACATTAACTCTAGAGGGAGTTTTTCGTGATCCAAGGCCTGAACTCTAGTAAATTCCAAGTGATTAAACAATTGTAGGCGAACCAGAGGATTATTGATGCAGTCGCGACGCGCCTGGAGGTTCCACCGGAACGAGTCATCTCAAACTTGGCGAATTACGGGAACACCAGTGCCGCATCTATCCCCTTGGCACTAGATGAAGCTGTTCGGAGCGGGAAGGTGAAGGCGGGCCACATGATCGCTGCTGCAGGCTTCGGTGCGGGGCTAACTTGGGGGTCTGCCATTGTCAGATGGGGATAAAGAATGAAGAAGCCTCCACTTAGAAAAGCATATGATCAACCCAACCATCTCCACCCAGTAAGAGACCCAGAAAACTGTTATTTGCCCAAATTTTGCTTCCATGACTGAAGAGAATTTTGAGTCCTCAGGGAGCAAGCAAGCAATCTTCGTCTTCTTCATCTTTCCCCTTTTTCATTAGTTTGATGATTCTGTTGGCACTACCCATAGCTCTTTTCTGTCCCCAATAAATCATTTCTTTCTCCTTTATTTGTTCAGCTTCCATTTAAGTTGTTAGTTCATTTTGTCTTGAGACATTGAGCAGAGCAGAGCATGTATTGCTGAACAGAGAACTGTACTGTATGCAGACCAAAAATCTTGAATCTTTATCATTGTCAATCAAAAATTTGGAGAATCCTCCTCTCGTTTGCTGTTCTGTAGCACATTACATCTAAAAGGGTACACGAAGGAGGAAAACTAAATAGAAAAACGATAAATTATCATAAATACAGGGGAGTGTAAAGAGAAAGAAGAAGAAAATCTAGACAAGCTTTTCTGAGCTGAAACCTCTTCTAGTCTGGAATTTATACCTCTTCAAGTCTGGACTTTATCCTCTTCAGAGTGTTCTCCACAGCGATATCGAAGGCATCCTTCTTCGCCCTCAACCCGGGAGAGCTCCCGTGACTTCTGTAAATGGTCCTTGGCATAATCTCCAAGACCTTCTCCCTCATCTTCTTGACCTTCCAACTGGGTATTGCCATCAGAACGTCCATGATCTTGAGGCCTTTGTAGACCACATCTTCCTTAGGGATGAAAACCGAAAACTCCCCGAAATCCTCCTCGGGCAAGTGCCATGAGTACTGGGACTTTGCAGATTGGTCCTCGAAGACGACGGGAATGCAGCCAGCGAGGATGCTGTCGAAGGTGGATCTCCGGGTCGGGGTGTCCCCTGGAGGCTGGAAGCAGAAGTTTGACCGCAGCATGGGCTTCATGTAGCGGATGGGGTCGTGCTCGCAGACCCCATTTGAGCAGTCCACTACCTCACAGAGCTTGGTGTATCGGTCCGAATCAGGATTGGTGGAATTCTGGTTCTCGCACTCGATACGAATGCTCCTGCGGATGTTGGGTGAGGCGGAGATGCCACCGCCCCCTGCAAAGAGGGCAAGGTTTGTGCGCTTGGACGATCGGACACGGTGGGCCCAGGCGTCAAGGAGTGGAAGGTTGGGGGGGTGGAAGGAGGTGGGGTAGGGGATGGCTTGCTCCTGCCACGGCCACGGACGAGACTCGAAGGTGAGGGCGGTAACGTTGAAGAACTCCGGCAGCTCCAAGAAAGACGTGCCCCAGATGGGCGGGTCATTGGAGAGGGGCTGGGAGAAGTCCCAGGCGGGGCGGGCCATCACGAGGAAGTGGTCATGGCCGGACCACCGGGACCACAGGAGTGGCTGATCGGAGCGGAGGAAGCGGTAGAGGTCGAGGCCGTGGTTGAAGCTGGAGTTGACCTCGGGGCCGTAGAGATACTTGAGGGCGTCGAGGGCGGAGTAGTAGGGGAGGAAGACGGCGTCGGCGACGGAGGGATCAGGGGTGAGGCAGGGGTACTCGAGCATGCGGCGGTGGAAAAGGAGCTCGAGGAGGAGCGGGTCGGTGCGGTACCAGCTCTGGGAGCGGTTGTGGGTCTTGAGGCCGAGGCCGTGGTTGGCCGTGTAGGGGCAGAAGGAATCGGTGAAGAGCGGGTACGCGGAGCAGTTGGCGAGGAGGTCGGCGTTGAACCGGGGAGGCAGCCGGCGGATGTGGATCCGGCGGCCTGTGCAGTCGGGCTGCTGGATCTGGAGGGAGGTGGCGGTAAACGGGAGGAGAGCGGCAGCAGCGATCAGGAAGAAGATGACGACGGAGGCGGACATTGCGGCCACCAATGATGGCGGAGGGAGGGAGGATTTACAAGAGGTGGGTCATATCATCGTGGGAGGAGTCGGATGGGGACCGCCATTGATGGATAGATGTGGGAGAGAAGATGAGACTTCATATCTTGAGTCAGTGGGAGAAAGGAAACAGAGCATTTTCAGGGAAAATGGATTTACAATTACAACAGTTCTTTCTCTCTCTTGCTCTCTGTGTCTTTTTTTTTTTAACGATTTAACTGTCGGTGCCGGTGGAGGGAATAATACATGGAAGTTCCCGAAAATGCGGCGGCTTTCTCTTGTTAAATTACCTTTAAGCCCTTTCTTGTTCCGTTACTTTGACACGTACGGTATAGGTTAATGTTAAAAATATGTTCGACATCAACATGTGATTCTTGAGTTTTTTTATTTCGCACAAAGGTCCCTAATTCTTTTTCTTTTTTTTCCTTTCACAACATTTTGGACTCGAAAGGTTTCTCTTTACATAGTGGGATCTTTGCAATTGGACCTGGAACTTCTTCCTTTGCTGTCTCAATCAATGAGCACCGATTCTATGGAACTTCAGTTCAGAGTCAGACGGTGAAATTCTTGAACTAAACCCCGTTGTTGCTCAGCTGTTCGATCTAGTCAAGTGGAAAGTTCCTAATATGTTACATATTCCGCACATCATCATACTGAGAAAGGAAAAACTAATATTTTACAGTATTTACTTTTGCATTAAGAATAACGAATCAAGAGAATACGAATTCACCCAGTATAGCCTTTTCGATGCAGTATTGAGTTTTTGGCTGGTGCCATGTAGCTCTTGTACATGTTATTTACTGGAAATTTTAAACTAAACTCGATCTTTTCTTCATCGAGTTCGACTCTTAAGACTTAAATTAAAGATATGCCTAGAGGATGGGCTCCATAAATTGACATGGTTGGACAAGGGTGGGCCTCACACATTTGCACTTTAGAAAGCTCAAGAGATTCACATAGGCTTCATTGTTGGGCTTTTTCTCAAACGGCCTTGCTCGGCCCATATAAATAGGCCGCGGTCCATGAATTTCCTGACAACTGGCCCATGCGACTGGTGTTGACTTTCTCCCCTTTCCTCTTGTGACTTGACCTTTTCCTTTTTTATGAAATAATTTGACTTTAATTTTCACCCCTATATATATCTACATACATACATATTTGCTTCGCAGAGAAGGTCGTGCTACGTGATTTTGAATAATTCTTGGAATCCTTTGCGTGTCCAAGAAGAGTCAATTGAAAGATCAAACACGTGATTTTCTAGGCTCCTAGAATCACGGAGATCGTAAGGTAAATTCTACCGCTCGAGAGTGGACGACTAATTCGATTCTACTGATTCGTCGCTAGAATAGCATGAATGTTTATTTGTAAAATAATATCCTCGGGAAGTTTTTGACTATGAATGAAATACTAATGAATATTGACCCAAATCGGTGAGGGTGACCGTGTCTAATAATGTACAGATTCTTCTCTTTTTCCTAGTTCTACCTCCTTTTTCAAATCTAATTCTTTGACATATATAAGGGGATGTAAGTTGCAGTCAAGTTAATTTATGTAATTAAGGTGATGTTAAACGCTTAATTAGTTAAGAAAAGAAAATATATTTGAAGATGGGAGGAATGATAAGAAAGAAAAAACATTTTGAGGGAAAAAGAACACTAATAAGTAAAAAATATCATATTTCATTAAGAAAAAAATTATTTTTCCTTACTCGTTAAATATTTTTTTACTCAATGATTAAGTAGATTAGACTATTACATTTCATCTTTTTATCTCTCCTATTCATTTTTCCATAAATTTTTAAGTACTCATTTCATTAAGTTGAAAACAAATACAACCTGAGACAATTTGATCCTCATAAGATCATCACCTCTAAACCAAAAAGGACTTATCGACATTCTGTACTTTGGGATTAACCAGCGTGACTTGTGGTTTGTCCCATCTTTTGCTAGATTTGGCTGAGGACATATTATATCAAGTGAATCACCCGTTAGCCCATAAAGTTCACAAATGACCCGACCTTTTCTTGACAACAATGTCTTGCAAGTTGATTTGAGAGGTCCACGTCCACTTTTAGAAGGCAAACCCTCTTTTTCCCTTCTTTTTGTTTCATTTTCTTTGTTTTCCCCCCTCACTTAGACAAATAATTAGATTATATATATAAGGTAAATTGTACCGGTGGTCCAAAAAGTTTTACAAATATTTCAATACAGTACAAAAAGTTTTTTTTGCTATTTGATGGTACAAAATGTTTCAAAATTATTTCAATATAGTTCAAACCGTCATCTCGTCATTGAAACCGTCCTTTACAAGATCTGTAAATTTTACACTATCATATAATTTACGTAAAACATGTTATACTATTAAGTTATAACTTTAAAATATTTTGTACCATCATGTAATGTCCCATAAAATCGGTTTTACACCATCAGCGTCGGCTTGACGGCGCCAATAGCGAGATAACGATTTGTACTATACTGAACAACTTTGAAATATATTGTACCATCAAGTAGCAAAAAAATTTTTTGTATCATATTGAAATATTTGTAAAACTTTTTGGACTATCAATGCAATTTACCCATATATATATATATATATATATCCGAGCCAGCTTACACACGTAACTCGAATAATTTACCTTCATAAACGGGTAAAAAAGGTAGGCTATTGAAACTCGTCCAAAGGAACTCATGGAAATAAATCCTATAGCTTGGCTCCGACAGCAGGCAATTCTTAGACCTATTTCGATTTGCCACATGCATTGCAGGTACAAGCATGTTTTTCACATGTGGGCATAACTTTTTTCATCTCACCAAAAGCAACGCTGACAAATGAGTATAGTACGGTACTGTACGTTTTCGTCTAATATCTTGAAGTTTCGTATATCGACTTTTATGATGGGACTGCTTGTGCCGTTTTAATAGATTTTATGTTTCCTTTTTTCTAAAATTAAATCGTGGCTTTACATCTAGTTTTCTCTTCTAATTTGAGCCAAATTATTTGAAAAAAATTGCTAATAAGTGTTTAAAATATATCCCTATATATTTATATATGTGCAGTTTTTTTACGGAGAACGAAATATTGTACAATTATTTTTTTGCTGATAAAAAACGAAATATTGCACGTTGAGTGCACAGAAGATATAGGAAAATAACTCCTTAGATATTGAAAAATTATTACTGTATTTTTAAACGCGATCTTTTACAGAAACCGCTGCATGGTTAGATTTGTGATATAGCCGGCACGAAAATTAGGTCAAAGATATGCAAATATTCATGATGAACCTCCACGTTTCTTGAAAATTATATAAATCATATAATTAGATCATAGAGCATAGGTGAAGAGCGAGAGTTTTAATTTACTGGGGATGGGGGACCATGCAATTTACTTATATACGCCTGCGAATACCCATGTCGTCCCTAGCTATAAAATGGTTTTTATTAATTAAATTTATGTCTGCACTAACACCTTATTGGCGGTTAGTTCAGTTAATTATGAAACAAACAATTAATTAACAGGGATCATCACGTGCTTAATCACTTATAATCTGCTTATATATAGATTGGGGCTAAACACAGGCAGCTAGCTGGCTAGCTAATCATTTGTTTATATATATATATATACACAGACACACACACACAACAGCGTCCCAGCACCGTTAGTCGTCGTTCCCATTGGTGTTTGAATTATAACTTTTTATGTCCCCATTACCGTTGTGTGAGGACATTACCACCTTAATCTATTGACTTAATATAATGTCACGACCACAGTAGAGATATTAAAATAGAGCAACATGTGGCACGACCTGTTAGCCTTTTTGCGACAATCAAGCCAGGGCGTTGATTCCAGGGTTCGATTCTCTCGAGAGTTGACATCTAGGGTTTAATTGGCGGGTCCCAAGCCATACAATACACCACTTGTTAGACTAGTCGGTTGCTACGGTGCCGAACACCATCGACAATAAAAAAAAAGTCAGGGGCGTTGATTTGGTTTACTCTCTCTCTCTCTCTATATATATACACACACACATATATATTGATTGATTTTCGTTATCTGAAATGCAATTTATTTACTCGGGCAGGCTTTGATAGATCTATGGTCGGGGCTCGCCGCGAGATTCATGAGAAGAGAAGATGAAAATCTTCTCCCTTTTCCTTTATGGAGACTAATTCTATTTTACTTTTCTGTTTTGATGTTTATAAGCTTTTTATTTATTATGGCATGTTCATACCATACCAAACCCAAAATGGTTCAGTTCGGTGTTCGAACATCGCCTGCCTGAAAGACAGCAACCAATCAGCTGCCTCTTTTCTTTTTTTTCCCTTTTTTTTCCCCCCTTTCTCTATAAGAAGAAGCTCTGCTCCACCTTCACCCATCTCTCTCTCTCTCTGTGAGCAGCTTAGCTTCCATTCTTGAGAGCAGTCTATAGCCCAATAGTAATATTAACCGCTCATCATTGCCCCAAGAAGTGCAAGTTTTCCCACTGTTTCTAATTATTTGCATTTCATGACTACTTCAGCATTTGATTGAGGTTCGTTTCATTTTGAGTATCTTATTTGTCTGGCTTATCATCATAAAAAAGGAACTTTTCTTCATCTAGATTTGTTTTTGCTTCATGTCTGTCGATTTTGATTCGTTGCGTGTTGAATGTGCTATCACTCAGAGAAAGAAAGAGTTAATCTCGAAGGTCTGCTGGATTAGGGGCAAAACAGTCCCTCCATTGTTGAATCGCCATCATTGTTTAGTGACTTCGTCCGTGCTGATTTGTTGTATGATACATATGTGATCTCGTAGTCTGTACTAGAAGGGAGCACCAGTTTAATTTGCGGCAAATTTCAAACTTCGTCTTTTCGATGGGAAAGAAGCATGTAAGAGGCAATAATATCACCAAAGTCTTGCTTTTGGAAGGTTAGAACAGGTTTTTTTTTTTTTTTTCGATGAGGACTAGATGCCGTTTCGATAGTTGCTTGGCCTCTAGAGAAACCCACCAAAAAGAAAAACACTATGTACCTAATTAACCATGTCTCCATGAGAATGACATGTTGGGTTGTTCTGTATGTATATATCATAGCTGTATGTGCGTAACTGTATAAGAGTTGACAGGCCCACATATAATATGTCCCACACTATTTACTGCAATTGTGTCCACATTATTATTGCTTCCTTATGCAGGAAAATAATTCTTGTACTATATGTTTCATTTTTAGGCAGTACAAAGTTTTGTGTTTTTGAGCGAAAGGGGTTAATCGGCTGAGTACCGAGTATCGACGAGCTGCATTATTCAACGTTTCCTTATGTAAGAAATTAGTTGAGTATGTAATGGCAATTCTGCAGATCTCATGAATCATGGAAAATTTTTCTTTTCCATTTTCAAACAAGTTTTCTATTTGCTGTTGTCTGTAGCTGATTAACTTGCCGGCTTTTTGTGATTCGTCATGTCTACTGTTCTCTGTTGCCGGTTATGGATCTTATCATTATCTTTGCGCAGTCCTTCGGTTTTGGGTTAGTTCTGAGCAAGCTCTCTACCGATGGACCTCCCACTTAACAACGGCAATAAGAAAACTCTTAGCAGGTAGATTTCTATTGACAGAAGGTTTACTGGAGAATTGTATGTTCACCTAATGTTTTCACCTGTTCTTGATGATCCTGCTCCTTTCTATATGGTGACTCTAAGATTAGGCAGCAGTTCGAGGTTGTCCCCCCACCACCAGCCATTACCTGCTGGGGTACCTCCTCTACCTAGCAAGTACAAGGCGTTTCCTCAGAAGAAGCCCGAGAGATTGGAAGATGTACGCTCTAACGGGTGGCTGGACGCCATGAAGTCCTCCTCTCCCACTTGCGCGTACCTCATCAAGGATTTTACAGTTGGGATCACTTCGGATGATGCCAGTATTGCTTACAGTATCTGGATGGTGAGTACTATGTTTTGTTTCCCGACTAAGGATGACACTCATAACTCTGTTTGGCGGTTTTGGAGGACATATCCTGTTCTCTTTCTAGTTTATCGGAGCATGAATGCAGTTCTAGGAAGGCATAGAAACGGAATTGCTCAACCAAATGAGCATGCTAAACTCATAGTTAAGATGTGATTATGAATTGATTAGTTCTTGGTTCTTTGGTTTACTAGCGTAAGTATCCATCGGCAATCAAGTCGATCAAGCAGATCATGGAGCTTGCATACAACAGGAAGATAGCAGTATTTCTTGACTATGATGGGACTCTTTCCCCGATCGTAGATGACCCAGATAGAGCCTTCATGTCTGATGAAGTAAGGGGTTACACTTCAAGATGGAAAGGGAAACTCCTCTTGATTTTACTTCTAATTCATTTGTCCTAATTATTCAAATCAACTTTGCAGATGCATCTCGCAGTGAAAAACATAGCGACGTACTTCCCGACCGCGATTATCAGCGGAAGAAGCTGTGATAAGGTAAACTTGGGAAACAAGCATCTTGAAATTAATTTTAATCCTCGTTAATTTCATAGAACTTTTTAACCTTTTTTTTTTTTTTGGTTTTACTAATGAATCTACTTCATGTTCATTAAGGTTTACGAGTTGGTAGGACTAACCGAACTTTATTATGCGGGTAGCCACGGGATGGACATTATGGGCCCTGTCAGCAACAGCATGACTGATGACTATCTTAAGTGTGCCAAACCAACTAACCAGCGACAGGTAATTAAGTGGTGATCAACGATATGGATTTTTTTTTTTTACTTTGTGAATACGTTCCTAAACTTACAGATTTCGCTTTCAACTCTCACGAGGTACACCCAATCAATGCCTTCTTGTTCATCATGCAGGGCAATGAAGTAGGACTGCTCCAGCCTGCGAGAGATTTTTTACCCATGATCGACGAGGTGGATGAGTGCTTCATAATAATTTCAGAAGAGAATTGTACTTTTGTTTTCATAAAAGGATGACTTAAATTGCTAATGCAGGCTTTTAGAACCCTTGCCGAGAAGACGAAGGATATTGAGGGCGTAAAAGTCGAGAATCATAAATTTTGTGCGTCTGTACACTATCGTAACGTAGACGAAAGGGTCAGAATAATCTTTTCCTCATATCATTAATGATCTATTATATAGTGAAATATGAAGGTTATAATCGATGGTTCTTCGCTTTTTCAGGATTGGCCTAGTGTTGCTCAATGCGTCCATGACATACTAGAGGATTATCCTCATCTAAAGATAACTCATGGGCGGAAGGTATAAATCGATCTTTGTATACATCTTCCCTCTGCCTTTCCAGGCAGTGCACATTTTTCTTTCTCGTTCTGTTAGAGCATTGGTCGCTATGACTCGTTCTGCAGAAACTCGTGTATGTTGATTTTGTTCCAGTGTTCCAGGTTTTAGAGGTCCGGCCGGTTATTGACTGGAACAAGGGAAATGCAGTTGAATTCCTTCTCAATTCACTCGGTATACTTCCTTCACTTCCTTCTTCAGTCTTAAGCATCCCGTTGTGTCCGTACTTCACATGTTCGTTGAGAGAAATATTTTCCATCATATTCTTGTGCTGATGCGTTTATTGAACAACAGGTATGAATGATTGTGCTGATGTACTCCCAATATATATTGGGGATGATAAAACTGATGAAGATGCATTTAAGGTAAACAGATGAATCCCATTGTGGCTCACATAACCGGACATCCTCAAATACATCAGATCCCTACTTGTAAAATTACAGGTCTTGAGAGAAAGGGGTTGTGGCTTCGGTATTTTGGTGTCTTCAGTCCCCAAGGAAACGAATGCATCATACTCAGTTAAGGACACGTCTGAGGTTGGAATATTATTCCTTGGCTCGCCTTAATTCTTCTGTTCCCTCTATCATCATGGATAAGAGATTCGGGTGATGTCGTGCGCAGGTGATGGAGTTTCTGAAGTTGCTTGTCAGTTGGAAGAAGATAGAAAGTGTGTGAAAATACCGAAGGCAGAGCATACATCAAGGTTTTAAGTAGGGTAGTATACAGAAGACATTGAATTTGCTAATTATTGGTTGGTTTAAATGTTCATCTCCAATAATTTCACATGTTTTCATTCTCGATAAAAATGAAACTAAGATCGACTTTTTGTAATGCTGAATCATAAAAAGTCGATTTAACATTATACATTGTCCGAAGGAGATGATAGAACAGTGGATTGTGGAAGTTGCCGTGCAGCCGGGCCATGGAATAATAATTTCTTCGAGTCCAGAGGGATGTCTTTCCTTTCCTTCACAATAGGGCGTTGCTTCTGTTCAGACGTTCTTTGCTTTCCTTTCTATTTTCAACAAGATTACATGGTGTCTTCAGCATATGATCCGAACTCGATCCTCATTTAGGCATTTTAAATTCTTTTTTTTGGTAGCGTAGTCGCACACACCCTCGCATAGTGACTTTTTACACATACTTTCCGTAATATGTAAGTTAGCTGAGTTGTGACGGGTAATTGGTGATTTCGATGATTTCCCGGGTTTATGAACATATTGGCCTGGGCTAGAGGAAGCGGGCTGAGATTGGTTTTGCTGGGCCGAATTGATTGGTTGAAGTGGAAGAAAGCTGCAGCTTCGAAGACAAAGTACAATTGGAGAGCCCATCATGGTGGCTGGAACATATATGCATATGTTTGGGCGTGCATATTTCATCAGCCGAAATATTATTCTTAAGAGTGCAAGCACGTGATTCTTGGGTATCTCCGATTTTAGGAAATCAAATAGGTCGGATATTTCTCCGATATGGTGTGATATTCTATCTTTTCTATCTTTTAGGCAATTTAGATAGGCTAGGAGTCAATTTCCTATTCGGATATTATCTCGATATCATATATTATGGCGTATTTAATTTAGAGAGATTCTCGAAGGTTTTATATAACGCCTATAAATACGTGATTCGGAGTCCATTACAATCCATCCCCCTTTGGCATAACTATCAATCGCATTATACTTTTTCTATATTTTCTTTCTGACACTTTATGTTCTTCGCACTTACCTTATCACACTTTCAATATCTACCTTTCTAACACTTTACAACCATGCACCTATAATTTCTCGCAACCACCGATCATGCAACACCTATCCTTCTACCCCTTTTCAAGCTTCCGTGCAAGCAATGGGCTTCCACCCGAGTTTAGGTTTCCGAACCTAGGTGCGGCTTCTCTCGGCTTTGTGAGGCCGAGATCCATGCGCTACTAGTCTTCTGGGGTTCATGGTTGCATCATTCTTTGGACCGGCTTTCAGCCCATCTATTCTATCGAGTCGAGGGTTTTGGCCTAAGACTCATATCTATCGGCTTGTCAAATAGTCGAGATCCACTCTCAACAGGGTCTTATTAGTCGTGTCTTGTTTCTCTTGATCGATAGTAGCACGAAGAAATGGTGGAGAACTCATAGCAGCTAAATTCCCGAGCCACGAGATCATCAAAGGCACATTCAAATTCAACTGTCCATTTCATCTATTTGAAACCCAACCATCATTTAGTCCCGCGGACTCTCGAGGCTGTGGCATGATGCTCTGTATTGGTGGGGCCGGCTAGTGTTGCGTTGGTAATTTTCTTGAGACATTACCCTGGCACGCCTAGTTTTCTCATTATCTACATGTCGGCGATTTTCGACGTGATAAACATTGACTAAGAGATTTCAAGTTCGATACTTAAGTGGGACTACCAATGCTCCTTTTTAGATATTTAAATTTTTTATTTCATTGTACTAGGTACATCATTCTCCATTATAATATAAATAAATAAATAAATAAATAAAGTGTAGGATAGATAGACATGGAAATATCCACTAAATTATTTGCAAGCTTTGGTCCAAGCAAAAAAGACATGTTATGCATGAGGAAAAAAGAAGAGAAATTATTACATAGACATTACAGCCAATTCCAAATGTAGGTGGAGAATCAGGGCTACGGTGATGATCACTTCTTTGATTGAATTCGTGCTCATCTGATATGTTTAATATATATATATATATATTTCTTTGCAGTTGTATCAGAGGATCCACCGTATTATTCACGCTTTTGTAATCTTTCTCTTGGACATTTTACCCTTGTACCGGCTCCTATTATGAAATGGATCCTCATTACCTGTCGAGTAAAAAAAAAAAGAGTAGAAAATTGTTAATCAGATTTATGCATCGCAAAGTGACATAGTGACACTCATTGTTTACCTGAAATTAAGAGATTTTTTATTTCATATTTTCGGTGGGCAACTTGGTATTTGATAGTTTGATGGGTTTCAACTAATCTTATTCGAACCGCCTCGGCCTATGAAGCGGTAAAACTCTTCCAATCATGTGTTTTTTTCCATCTATATACTCGAATCCTGAGTGGAGAATAAGTATCAAATCTTTTGAATCAACCTACATTAAGATTTGCATATTCTTCGCCTCTTCCTTCTCTGATCGATAAGAAGCCTGTGAGCAATCGAAAGGAAGTATCGAATGCCCTTTTTTGTTGTATGAAATTTATTCCTTGGTCACAAAATATTGTAATGATCTCACCGTGAAAAAGGAAAAAGTAAAAATATAGAATGTCATGATTTTAATATAGCTTTTGTTGAAGGACCAAAGGATTAGAATCTTTCTCTTCGCAGAATTACACTGCTCAGTCTCTCACTCTGAACTAAGAAACTTTACATTTTCATGTAAAGTGAGAAAGTACATTTTTTTTTTGTGAAAAATATGATGTGTAGCAGTAGTGATAACGTTATCACTCCATACTACACAATATTCGAATTCTTGTGCTCAACCGTCCGCAAATATATCAAGCGAACTGAATAGCCAACACAAATCATGATACACCAAAAGTCTAATATATTTCACCAAAGCTGATATCCACCAAACCCAAGTCAAAGAACACGATTATAACAAATGCATATAGAGGATTTGAATTTGAAACTTTGAAATTACAAACCACATGGGAGCAAGTTACACTAGACCACCACCTTTGATGGTTGAGAAAGTACCAATAAAATTATAATAAAGTAGTTTTTGTCATGCATCATAATTAATTATTGCTAGCTAATTGTAGCAATTTGTTGATATGTCGCATTATATTATTGTGAAATGTGATTAATGAAGTTTCTTTTTCGTCTATAAAATTAAAAATAACGGACGGACGAATATTTAAGATTTTCGCCGGAAGTTATCTCGGGGAAAGCAAAGGATCATTCTTTTTGCATCCTTTTGCCTGAAGTAGAAGTTGTTCTATATGGAGTAATGATATAAAAGTATAGTAAAATTGTTAACGTTATTGCCAATATATGAAACAGTCCCTTCATAAGAAAAAAGAAAACAAAGGGACGAAATTAAGCCTGATTTCTTTGTAATAAATGATTTGTGGGAATGGGATATCAAGTTTTCCTTAGTTTCAGAGGCCCTGATGCTCGCACGAGTATCATCAGTTATCTATATGACCGGTTACGTAATAGCGGGATCGACACCTTTAAAGATGACGAAAGCCTCCGCAAAGGAAGGGAGCTCTGGCCAGAAATCCAAGCTGCAATTCATGGCTCGAGGATCTCCGTGCCTATTTTCTCTAACAACTACGCGTGGAGCACATGGTGTCTCGACGAGGTTGCGGAGATGGTCGACCGTGCGAGATCAAGGTCCCAGATCATACTTCCCATCTTTTACAATATTACACCAGGTCAGGTTAAACACCAGACTGGAAATTATGAAAAAGCTTTCAACGAGTATGAAAAAGATAAGGTCGACCCTAAGACGATCCAGAAATGGAGAGAAGCTCTTACGTATTGCGCTACACTAGGCGGCTACGAATCAATTAAAATTGCCAATGGGTAAGTACCGTACCTGTTAGTTAATCATTATCATAGACTTGATCATTCGATCGAGTTGATGTATTTTTCGAATCATTTTATCACACTCTAGTTTCCTTTTAATTTGTAAATGCAAACTATAGCAACATTTACTTCTGAATTATACAACAGTATTGATAAAGATTTGATATCCTGAAATAGTTTTATCTTTTCAATGAATGAATTTTCACGTTCAACCAACTCATTTTCAAAATATTATTAAGTGGATGAATAAAAATCTTAAGCTTTGAAAAGTTGTCCATTTGTCTATTATCATAAACAATAACATCCATGTTATCTATAAAATTCCAAATGAACTCTATTTACAATTCATTATGTTTATCTCATCGGATTTTTTTTTTCTTTTTCCAGAAGATGCATTAGAAAGCGAGAATAAAAAAGAATAGGTGCAGACACTCAAGAATTCGCGGATCCACCATCAAATGATATAGGCCATTTGTTTTTCATAAATTCCGGCAACGAAAGAATAAAAAAAATAACTTTTCCAATACAAAAACTAAACGAAATTAGCTATTTTTATTTAAAAAAACTTCTGCATGCTATGAACTTCATTCAAAGAACTATTATAAATTTTTATAGATTAATCCCAGAAAAGTGTACAGATTTCCTAAATCACTCAGAATTATAGTTCAAATTAGATTCAAATGGTCTTAAATTATTCCACAAATTTTTTTAATATTTTTTTGTTTACATATATATCTATATATAATATCTAAGTATGATAAAAAATGGAGTTTTGGTGGGCTCTGCCAAATGGCTTCAAAACGCTCGCTTATCGAATGAAATTGTCTCGATTTTTTAACTTTTTTTTATAAAACAAATTTTATTTTTTAAAATATATAGATAGATTTGGGACTAGTAGTTTTTTTCTCAATTCTTTAGCTTTCTTTACTTTTTATTTTTAAATTTTTAAAAACATATAAATTTAGATTTGTGGAATCGGATGTTATTTTCTCAATTTTTTGAGCCCTTTTCTAGAAAAAGAATTTCCTGATTTTATTCTTTGAAATTTTTAATATATATATATATATATATATATAGATAGATAGATTTGGGGAACATGTCATTATTTCCTCGGTCTTTTAGCTTTTTATAGAAAATGATTTTTTTAATATTTAAAACATATAGATCATATGGGACCATCATTATTTTCTTAATTTTTGGAATTTTTTAAATTAAAATATTTTATGAAACGACCCCATAAAACCAATTACATAAAATCATATTTTTTAGGAAACATATTAGCTTATATTTTTCATAAATATAATGTGTCATATATTTGCTTTTTATAAAAATCAAATCATATTTTTATAGATTTAAATATTATGTTTTACTTATATTATATTAAGTATGATAAGTTATGAATAACAAACGTATCACATAAATTGTAACTAATCTGACTTTGAAAAAAAATTGCTACCACTAAAAGCGAGTCCTTTAATTTTCCTTATGGCCGCGAGCTTGTTTTAATATGTCGATCGTCCAATGCAAAGTTGAGTTCTTCAATTTTTAAAATTTTTAAAAATATATAGATATAGATTTGGGGAGACCAATCATCATTTTCTTCACTTTTTGAGTTTTCTTTAAAAAAGAAATTTTTAATATAATATATAAATATATATTTGTGGGACCGGTTATTATTATCACTGTTTTTTGAGCTTTCTCTGGAAAATGAATTTTTGATTTTGTTAAAACATATAGATATGGATCTATGGATCTGTTATTATTTTTTAGAGAGTTTGAACCTTTAAAAAATAAAAATATTTTATGAAAGAGTCCAAATAAAACAAATCATATAAAATCATTTTCTTTCCAAAGATAAATTTTATCATATTTTTCCTAGATACATATGATATGTTACGCATTTGCATGCAAGCGAATTTATTTTACTAGATTTAGCATTAGATCTGAAGGTGAATTCTTCAATTTTTTGCTTCTTTTTTCTTTTTTTAATACATCAGTTACTGTAGAATTTTTTAATCGTCCAATTTTTTGTAGGATCACATTTAATTCCATACGACGCTTGGATTTCACGAGTAGTAATAATAATAATAATAATAATAATAATGAGGATTTTGTCATTACTTAAAAAAATTAACATACTATATTTTTTTTGCAGAAACGAAGCAGAGCTTGTACGCTTGGTCGTTAGTAACATAAGAAGAGAGCTCAGGAAAGCGCATCTACATTTACCTGATACTCTCATTGAAGTTGAAGATGAAGTGAAGGAGGTGCTTACTTTACTAGAATGCGACTCCAGCTCCAAAGATACAAGGACGGTCGCACTTGTCGGCATGGGTGGTATCGGGAAGACAACCCTTGCAAAGATCGTATACAACCGACTCTGTGACCAATTTCAAGCACGTGCCTTTCTCAGTGATGTTCGAGAAATGGCGGAACGAGTGGATTCACTGAAGGTGCAGAGCCAACTCATTTCACAACTTAAAGAAGAACATATCATTCTAAACAGTAAGGATGAAGGGATCATATTCATGCGTGAGAGCTTCCGCGGTGACAAAGTTCTTATTTTTCTTGATGATATCAGCGACAAATCTCAGCTTGATGACCTAGGGGTAAGGTCGGATTACTTAGGACCGGGTAGCAGGATCATTATCACCACCAGAAATCCGGACATCCTGAAGGGACCTCATGTACATTACAAAGAAGTGACGAGGATGCCGATTGATCTAGGCGTTCAACTTTTCAGCAAGCATGCCTTTGGTTCAGATCATCCCCAGGCTCCGTTTGTCGATCTCTCCACAGAGATTGTGAAGACAACTGATGGGCTTCCTCTAGCTATTGAGGTTATCGGTTCATTCTTGTGCGAACAATTAGAAGAAGGCATCTGGAAATCAAAGTTGGACGATTTAAGAAAAACGCCCGAGAACAAAGTCATGGCGAAACTGAGGATAAGTTACGATGCATTGACGATGAATCAGAAGCATATATTTCTTGATATAGCTTGTTTTTTTATAGGCGAGGACAGAGAGGTCGCATATAGTTTGTGGAAGGACTTGGAACTTAACCCGGTTTTACAAGTCTCGGTGCTTAAAAGAAGGTGTTTAGTTCGAATTTTCGATGATGATGACAGAATTTACATGCACCAACAACTCAGGGACATGGGAAGAGAGATCGTCCGTCAGGAAAACATGTTACAGCCTGAAAGAACCAGTCGGTTGTTGTTTCGCACAGAACAAGAGGAGGAGGTACTTCTTTCTTTGTGCTATGCCGCAATTTTCTTTTTCTTTTTGTTTTTTTTCTGGTTACATAGAGGAGGTCCACGGACCTAGTACCGTAATTTTATCTCTTTTTTTTTCTTTTTACATTCTAATAATATTAAGGGAAAAGAACCAGGAGATTATGAAAAAAAATATAAATAGTTTCTAGGAAATGAAAATAATATGATTAGGTCCCGACTAATCCAGTTCAGTCGAGTCGACTCGGTCCACTAAGGTATAAAATGCACGCTGTGAGAGCTTTATTCCTTAATGAGCTGACCCGGCTCGACTGGAAGAGTCGGGGCCTATGGAGTATGGACTTTCGAAAGTCATGGATCATGCCGAAAAAGTAATATAATTTTAAATTTTTTAGTTGGTATTACTTATTTATCATTATTATTACTAATTTGAACATGTTTCTTGAAAAATCTATTTGGTTATTTAATTTATCATTATTTTATCATCAAGTAGTACGTTGCACAAAGAACATCAGAGTTTTCGAATTATACAGAGATAACAATGATGGAGAAAGTCTCTACGGCTCCCAATTTAATATCACGTAAAATGTACATCTCACAAATAATTTGGAGTATATGCGTGTGTGTGTGTGTGCGCGCGTCTGCCTTTTTAACTTATAAGCTTGTAAATTGCAGGATGAACTCGCCAGGAGGCCCATCTTTGTGGATTATACTCAGTTCTTGACTGTAACAGGTGCGGACTTGAGGCGATATCCGAATCTACAGTACCTCCATATGAGAGAAGCGACATTTTCCGGCAATTTCAGGGATTGTCTGATGGGATTAAAATACCTTTGTTGGAGATTGGCGCCTCCAAGGTTCACCGTCACCAACTTTAACCCGAAGTACTTAGTCATTCTCGATCTTTCGCGATCGAAAATCGGGACAGGCTGGGTTGGATGGAAGCATTTCAAGGTTTATTATCAATTCCGTTATCCGGTGCCGGCGGGCTCATCTCTTTGTTTAATTCCTCCATCACCATGATTACAAAATAATCAATTTTGTATTTATAGAATTTTCCATTCAACGTAACTTCCTTTCTTTCTATGATGACAATATATATTCTGGCAATGGCGTGGCAGGGAGCTGCACATTTTCTGAAGGTCCTAAACCTGTCAAAGTGCTCTCGGCTGACCAAGACACCCGACCTTTCAATCTTCCCAAAATTAGAGAGATTGATTCTTGTAGATTGTTTACATTTGGCGGAGATCGATCCTTCGATCAGGCATCTCTCGAAGCTGCTTGCCTTAAACGTGGAGGATAGCTATAATTTGCTAAAATTGCCGAAAGAACTGAGCCGGCTGGAGAACTTGAGAGAGCTGAACCTCGACAACACCGTGATCTTAAAGGTTCCTGTGTCCGACGGGTTCCTTCAATGGGTCCGCTTCCTCAGTGCCCCATGCTGTGAATCAAGCACCACTCCCATGACGATAGAGGAGGGTCTGCGGGTAGACATCTCCTACCTCCGTTGTTGTCCACTCGAGGAGTTTCGGATCTCGATGAGAGAGTTGCAGCGCGTGCGACAGTCCTCACCAAGCTATCAGCGATGGTCGAGGAGACGACCCAAAGACGAGGTTAAAGCTGACACCGCAGTTATGGAGGAGCTTTGCCAGCTTCAGGAAACTGGAGATCATGTCCCGCTCTCGGAAAGTCCTCATCCACTTGCAGAACTAATCGATCTTGGGGTCCCCTGCCGGATCGCCATACTCGAGAGGGACTTCCTTTACTTCTACTGTCGCGCTCATCCTATGCCTCTTCGTGTAAGGTTGTTTGCGGCTGCAATGGGAGGGTTTATTCGCATAATTCGCCGGGCGGCAAGGTTGTCTCTATCCCTTGGTTTCTGAGGCCGGGATAAGGCCAGCCTGCTGGGTCTAGCAAGTGCAACATCGTGCTCTAAATATAACAGTGCATGCAACGGATCATGAGACTAGTGCTGTGGTAACATAAATAATGACACTTTTATAGAGTAATTGGTTGGTTTGCATTTAATTGTGAGAATAAGCTGATATTCTGCAAAGGATGATATTATAATTTGATGATGTGCTGCATTGCATTGCATGGTAAATCGTACTACCCACATGTATGTATAGCAGGTCTCTACATAAGGCCACTTCATCGTGATATCTTGCGAAAGGCCCCCATCTTGGCGGTAGCTCAACCACGACTTGGCGGTTGTTCCTCGCTACTGGCCTCTATATATAATCAATTCGATCTTGTCGTGTTCATAAGGCGGATATAACTCAAGGTGTGGATCGATTAACTTCATGTGTCCATCCCCTAGACACAATATAACATAAATGAACAGCCGTTCTACTAGTAGGACAGGGAGAACCGAAACAAAGCGAAAAAAAGCAGTAATAATGCTACAATTCTTCCCGCCAAATTTGGAGAAGAAACTAGCAAGAGAAACAATCGCACCTTATTCGCTGCCGATTCCAATCGAGTTCGGTTCAGTCTCGAAAATCATGCTTTAATACCGATCGACAAAATATTCAGTATTTACCAGTCCACGAAGTCCACTTCACCTTCAGTTGGTACCATAAGGGCGGAATTCCCAGAACCCCTCGTGCTAGTCTCGGATCGAATACATCAAAGTGTACCCGCCTCAATGAATCCAATAGGACCTGTGCTGGCACGGACTGGAGCATCACGGGTAGGGCTTCCTTGGGCACGGTTCCGGCCAACGCCCGAGCCTTCTCCAAGTGACTGTTAGCCACCGAAGCCATCTCAAACACGGCCTCACAGAGGGCCTCACGGGAATCGAGCCGAATCTCCTTCTGCCCTGCCTTCTCGACCAATAACTGGTGCTTCTCCGCAACTTTTCTCGGCACGTACAAAGAGTGCCGGTGTCTATTAGCGTGGTACGGGAGAGACTTGAGAAGCAAGAGAATCCCGCTCGCCTTCCCCACGTGAGACGCCGCATGATCGGCTGCTGTGGATCGGATCCCGCCTGCCTGGAGAGTCATGTAGAGGATCGTCGACAAAGTGTCTTCTGCATATTTCTCGAGCTCCTCGATCGTCTCTGGGATCTCATTGGGCTCTCTTCTTGCATCGTCGACCCGAGCCTGGACGGACCTCTTTAGCCACGACTTGGAGATCTTGAGCTCGGATACGATCAAGGAGAGGGCCTGCGCCGTCGGGTGCTCGATCGACTTGCGGGCGTAGATCTTGTCTATGGCTTCCTGCCACCATAGGAGCCGCATGAGGCCGATCCTGGGATCTGAAGCGACGTCCATTGCTCGGGAAGTCTCCACGTTGAAGGCTCGGAGGGCAAAGGCGGCCTTACGCATGATTGGCGGGAGTTCGAGGAGGCAGAGGTAGTGGTGGTAATCGTAGGTCCGGACTTGCTGCACGCAGTGGGAGAATGCCGCCCTTAAGCCGCTTGATGCGAAGGAGCCGCTCATCGAAATATCAGGACCTTCGAAGACTTCAACTACTCTCTAGTCTCTACAAGATCCAAATCAAGCTTATTCATCCCAGATTGAATCAAAATTCATGCATCCTCCATTCATCTCCGAATCTTTTTTTTTTTTGGGGGAAAAATCCAAGCATTATTTGAAGAACAAATCGTTCCCACAAACCAAAATTTTCACTATCTACTGAATGTAGGAATCGTTGTATAAGATGGACTCGGTGAGACATTCTGTCGAACAGGTAGCATGCAAGCATTTCTCACAGACAATGAACTAAATCATCAGACGCCGACACATCTAAATCCAAAAGAATGAACATGAGGAGAACTCAGATTAAGCGAATAAAATTGAGAAGGGACGAGAATGTCCTTACGCCGCTGTTGGTGGCGGAATTTAGTCGCCGGGGACTCTCCGGTGGTTCAACAGAGCGAACTCAAAGAAAGGCGCAGGCGGTGGAGGGAATGAAAGTAGGTCGTTAAACTTTAACGGTGGGGATAATGGGTCGGGTCGGTTCAAATCCATGTCATCATTTGGGCCAGCTATCACTTTGGGCCTGAGATTTCAGCCTTTTTCTTTTCTTTTTTTGTGGGCTTACTGTCCATCAATTTCGGCCCAGTTGTTTAACAGGTACTTCATGCTATTGCCTTTGTTTTCCGGTTCACTTCAACAGACATCGAGACCTTTAACTATTGCAAGATACATACACATGGCCCGGAGTCATAAGACCATTCTTTAATCGTCACAACAATGTCTATATTCCAATTACACAGCTTCCACGAAGATTATGTCGATGTATGTTACAAAATCCTACCCCGGGGACCAGTACCTGCTGCATTACTTCTGTAGCCTAACAAATCCCACGAAGATTATTTCAATGTATATTACAAAAATACTGTAATCACAGAAGTTCAAGGGCTACATTTTTCCATTAACTTCGGTATTGCTCAGTTCATTCATCTAGTCATCAACTCTCGTTTCAGCCTCACCAAGATCGGCCTCTTTGAGTGCTTCAGAGCTCCCTGGGGATTCTACTGCAGATCAATCATCAAATGTGGACACCGCCAGATGATTATTAAGAATGAACCTTGCATTTATAACATTGTCAATCGATGACTTCACCTTGTTCCACATCCGCTGGAGCAGATACAGCGCCCTTCTTTGGATCAGGACTGGGTTTGGGAACTGCCTCATCCTGCAGGACCGGGAAAACAAAAGACCATAAGTCATGTCTAAGAAAAGGATAAACGAAAAGCTCCGCATAGTGATATCCATATCATCTTGGTTGAGAAGAAATATTGCCTCACTCTCTTCCGATTCTTCCATGGAATCTGCCGCTTTAAGTCTTTTCACACACCTGCAGTATTTGGCAACAGTTGCTTAAGCCACGGGTGTCCACCATTTGAGGCCACTAAGGCTGACACTTTTTTGTTTTTTCTTTCGAAATATGGTGGTACAGCTTCAGTACTTTATCAAACTATCAGACAATTGCAAATCTGAAGGATCATGATGCAGTCCTTGGAGGTAAGTCTCAGTAGCTAAGTTATATTCCTCCATGTGAAACAGGAGATCGCCTTTTCTCCTATACCCCATGGAGGACTTTGGTTCGAGTTCGATACACTTCTCTGCATCTTTCATTGCCTCCGAGAATTCCCTCAGTTTCATATAGCATGCGGCCCTGTTGCTGTATGCCTGCAAAGCAAACATTTGTCTTGGCATTTTCCCTGGGGAGTTGGCTGCAAAACATTAATGGATTAACTAATTGCCCAAACGAGGGAATCGAAGCATCATTACTTCAGTATCCCTTGAGTTGATTGTCAGCCTCTCTCTGTAATGATACAGCAAAATCTGCAAATATAACTGCTCCTCTGCATCTGCCTCATCAGCTCACCATTTATGGCCATTGGCCAAAGCCAAGCATTAAAAAAGTTAAAAGCTTAATCAGAGATAACGAATTCCTCAACTTTATTTGCTTATTTAATCAGCACGTAACCAAGCATATGATGGAAACGGAAAATGCAAAGGCCAATTTTATTTGAGCCAGAGATACGCTTACGATCAACATCTAATATGTTTGAATATCCAACGAGCATTTGCTCCAACTCCTTTGCTTGTCTTGAAGCTTCATGCAATGCGTCCAACAACTCAGGATATCGACTTTCCGAAAGTGACTTCCTTAATGATTCTAATGCAGCTTTATAGACATTTGATTTTAGAGTTAGGTCAGTTTCCACACCGGTTGATTCTTTGGCCATAGATCCTGAGGCTGAGTCCTCTTTTTTCATTTCATCAAGATTTAAGTCTCTAAGGTTTTCTGCATTCTGTAAGGAGCAGCGATTCAATAACATAAAGATAAATAACAGAAATACAAATCGTAGAGGGCCTAGCATGCCATTACCGTAAACAACTCGAAACTAACCATTACGTGATCTTTACATATCGAATTCGGTGCATGATAAATTTCCAATTTGAACTCAAGGGTTTTTCCTCTAGCAATGAAATTGAAAACCGTGACAATTTCCATGTACTCAGATAGAAATGCGGCAGCAGAATGCTATTTAAGGAGAGAAGTCGAAGCAAAGAACAAGTCAAAGGAAAACTCGTCACCTCTTTCGTTCCCGAGGGCACAATAGCTTTGTCGTCCCCGTCCTCAAGGCCGATTGCCGGGAAGTATTGCTCCATCACAGCATCCAGCACGTCATCCTCGTCTTCTTCACTTTCCACTTCCTCCTCTTCTGTCGCTGGCGCTTCCATCTCTTCCTCCTGGTTTGAGGACTCTGCCGGTCCTTGCTCTTCTGGCGCCCTGGCGAACTCTGGAACTACGGTTCGGAAATTCACGTTTAGTAGAACGCCGAGCGCGTGGACGAGCCTTGGATCCTTTGAGTGCTGGTTTATGCAGAACCAGTCTTTCTGAATGTCGCGCATCATCTCGATGAAGTCGTTCTGCTGAGCGAAGACGCCGGTGGTAGTATCAGAGGTCAATTTCTCCCACATATCGACGGCGTTGAAGGTGTCGCCGTACGAATGCGGCTTTAGCGGCTCCGTCTTCTTCCTGGCCTCCGCCTTGGCCTTCTCGTAACCGGATTTCAGAGCCTCGTCGTCTGGATCGAGCGCAAGGCCCTGCTTGAAGGCATGCACAGCGTAGTCGAAGCGGCCCAAACCGAGGACGGCGATGCCTACTCGGAGGTGGCTCCTCGGCCACTCCGGCTTCAGGCTATGGGTCTTCCTGGCGTCAGAGAGGGCGGAGGTCCACTGCTCAAGGGCGGCGTACGCGGCGGAGCGATTTGAGTAGAGAACGTGATTGTCAGGATCGAGTGCGATCGCATCGGAGTAATGGCGGATAGCGGCTCGGTAGTCGCGCTTTGCGTATGCTGCATTGCCTCGCACTTTGGCCTCTTCTGCCATAAACTCAACTGAAATAACCAGAGAGATTGGAGAGAGAGAGAGAGAGAGAGAGAAGGGGGAGGGGGGGAGGAAGATCGAATCACGCGAGAAGATATTTTTGGGATCGTTAGGGCGGGAAATGGAAAGGTTCTATTTATATAGCCGATTAAAAAGACTGCAATTAAAACTAATAAAATAAAATAAAAAATTAGCAAGTTAGATATACATGACATTAGAGGTGTGTGCAGATACATGGTATATTCGAAATCAGTCGAAACATATCTATTAGGATAATGTCTGGATAGCTCGTATTGAAAATGAGGTAAGATCTGGGTATTAAAATTAGGAATCGATTTTTACCGGTTTCGATTTCGATTTCAATTCCTGCACTTATGTATTCAGAATGGGAATCGGAACCGGTCCCCAGACCCGATAATAATTTTCCGTAATTATATTTAAATATATTTCTCCATTTTACTTTACCATATCTCTCTCTCTCTCTCTCTCGGTGGAAGCTTTACCTTCCTTATCGTTGACAGCTTTGGTTCGATGACAATAGTTGTGTCTTCGTGAGACCTAATCATATTACGGATGTTTAGTTTTGTTGATGGATTGATGAGGCATATTATTCTATGTTGTAAATGTATTGTGAATTAATCTAAATCTAAGTCAATATTCTGTTTTGCGTTATTACTGATTATGGATGAGGCATTTTCTATTTTATTTAATGTGATAAAAAAATTACAAATTTTATCAGGGTACCCGAAACCCATTGTATAATATAGGTTCTGAGTAGGTTCTGGTTCTAAGACTCAACGTGCTAGGGTGTGATTCTAAAATCTTGAAACATACTCCTTACAGAATAGGTCTGGATATCATGAAAAAAATAGATATCCGGACCCAAACACCCCTACATCACATGGAATTGAGAGGGGTTAATCCCATTCATGACATTATTACATGCCAATCTAAACGCGAAGTGATATACTTGTCTATCCGTTTACTATCGGATACATGGGATAGCTCATGATTTTATTTTATTTTCATTTGGCCAGAAAAAGAATTAGATTTTTTTTTTGGTCGTCAAGATTGGGAGAATCAAAACACCATTCATTACAGTATCATTGTCATTATTATTATTATTATTATTTATACTTAATTTAAACACGAATTGCTAATGCATTGGGTCTGCTTGCCTTTGAAAGAGCGAGAGTTCATAACTTTATTAATGTTTGAGCCCACGTGCCTTTCGGTGTTTTATTCTTTACCGGTGTGGATGAGTGTAGGAACTTCATTATGTAATTTTTTTTTCTATCGACGAAAGTACCATCAATTATTTAAAGAAAAAAAAAACACGAATTGAAAGTAATTATAGTTAACTAAACATGACATATGTATCAGATAATCCAATTCATGGGCCTCTTATTCTTATATAGGATGGGAACGTATTGATGGGATCCAAAAGCTGCCAAACTTTTCGTATGTATATTTTTTAAAGAAAATATGGGGCCAAATCCCGGATGAATTAGACTAAAAAAGTCAAGTAATATGAAAACGAGATATTGTGACTCCTAAAATATACCAAAATAATAAGGTGTGAGCGCATGTTTCGCAGCCGTACTTCTCATTGGCCATATCCCTGCACTGCTTCACCAAAAAAAAAAAATCCTTCGTGCTGATTGTTCAGAATTTGTTGCCGATAGAGAGAAAAACGAGATTAATGGAGTTTCATCTTTCATGTGCATGATATTCAGAAACAAGCAATTGAATTCCTATTGTTATGCTGCTCGATTGATGTGAGTTAAAACGGACCAAATTCTTTCCAAGAAACCTAGTAACAGAGGTAATATAATAGAGCTTCTCGTGCAAGCGCAACTTCCCCGGAACTCCCGAAGTCATCCAACTCTGATCCTTCCTTTATGATTATCAAACTTCCAGATATGACGCATGATTTCCATTTTCCTCTTCGTTACGTACTGTCCAGCTTGAAGGTTTGTCCTGCGAATGGATCCTCGCCTGCACCACCCATCCATTTCAACAGTCATTGTTTGCATTGCAGCCGAACAAAGATATAATCCGTTTCACTAGCTCTGGCCTAGGAGAAGAAAAGCTCCAATTCGCATGCAGTACCATTGCAATCGAGAAAGCAAGATCATAAGCTAAATCAGAAATTTTACGCACCACCGGGAATTAATAAAACTTACCAAGTGTATTACAGCAATATTGCCTGTTCTTCCCGCAATTCAAATATTCCCAAACGGAATTCACTCAAATCACCTGTATTATCAATGCTAGCGAAGCACCTGCAATATTTTGCACCACGATTAACCATTGACAGGAAAAATGAAAGAAGATGGGCTAGACTGTAAGTACTTCACATTGTGTTCAGTATGTACCTCCCAAAAGCATCCAACAACCCCTCATTGCCTGGGCAGCATTTCATTCCCAACATATAAGTGTCCACGGCTTTGTCGTACTCCCCCAAGTAAAATAGGATCTCTCCTTTCCTGTGGTACCCCATCCAGAAGAGGGGGTCGAGCTCGATGCACTTTTCCGCATCCTTCAACCCCTCTTGGAATGACCCGAGTTTCATGTAGCAGGCAGATCTAGAGCTGTACATCTGTACGAAGCAACGGAGATTCTTGCAACACTGGTTGTAGACAATAAGCTGAAAATTCGTACAAGCACAAGTAGTAGCCATGACAAAAGGAATTAGGTATCATTACATCGGGGTCATCTGGGTTGCTTTCCAGTCGTTCTGTGCAATAATCTCTCAGGATCTCGAGAGGACTTCGCTCTTCCGAATCTTTGTTGGCTGTGTGGCCATCTGCAATATCTCCAAGTAAAGCGATAAGCTCCAATAGAACGGCAAGAAGCTAAAATTCGAACATAATGTAGTACTGGAATTTTTCCTACACCAAACTATCACCTGACTCCGGCCCCTCGTGGAATGCCCCGAGTTCCATGTAGAACGCAGATTTATTGCCATTCAACTGTGAAGCAACAAAAATCTTGCAGTTCTTGCGGTGTACTAAGGCTTCACATATCTACAAGCATGAATCATAGCTACGACAAAGGGAATCGGGTATAATTACTTTGGGGTCTTCTGGGTTACTCTCTAGTCGTTCTGTGCAATGATCTCTCAGGAGCTCAGCAGGGCCTCGGTCTCCCGAATTTGTTATCTGCGCAGCCATCTGCAATATCACCAAGTGAAGAAATAATAAGCTCTAATAAACTGGGAAAGCAGCTAAGAGTCGAACATAATGTAGTACGGGGATCAACCCTAAACCGAACTATCACCTGATTTCAGTCCCTCATGGGACACCCCGAGTTCAATGTAGAATGCAGGTCTATTGCCATTCAACTATAAAGCAACAAAAATTCTTGCAGTACTTGCTGTCGATGATAAGCTCCATGACAAAGAGAATTACCTACCATTGCTTCAGGGTATTCTGGATTAGCTTCTGGTTGCTCCATGATATGATTGCTCAGGACCTCGACAGGATTTTGCTCTCCTGAGTTTCTGTCGTCAGTGCAGCCTTCTGCAATATTTACCAAGCCAAGCAGTAAGCTCCAAAAAAAAAGAGGCAAGAAGCTAAAACTCGGACACAATATGCAGTATTGGGATCTTTCAAAACACAACTACCACAGCATATCATTGGATCAAGCAACATATCTTAAAAGAAATGGATAAGAAAACTGAAGATGGAGGATCGAATGAGTACTTTCATAAAGGTGAAACTCTGCCTGGCCCTGGCGATTGGCAGTTGCGAGCTGCACCACCAATATCTTTTCTACATCCTCATCTTCCTGCACATTCTGCTCCATGTCCGGCGTGCACTCAGACTCCAAAAGCTTACTCTTGATGGATTCTACGGCAGAACCATTCTTTTTGTACAGTTTTCCCAGGGCACTCCTCTTCCCGTCTAATTCTTTCGTCATATCCTCCGACTCAAACGCACTTACCCTCTCATCAAGTTTATTGTAACCATTAGTTCCGTCCTCAAACTGTCATATCAAGCACCCCGTAGTTATATTTCTACTCGATTATCCCTAATTGATAAGATTCAACTCTAAAGCTATTTCAGATCCCAAAAGCGTTAGCTAATCTAAATCAATTTCATCCTTTGTTTTGCAAGCAATCACTAATAAGGATAAACTACAGAGGAATGGTGTTAAAACCCGAAGATGAAAGCAAACATCGAATTGAACATAGAGCATAACCTTTAGCTTCCCCAAATTCGTCGCAGCTGACCACCGCTTCTCCTTCTCAATCATGCCGACGTCGCCGCCAAGGTCAGTCTCTGTGATGTAATTCTCAATCCAAGCTTCGAGAGTCTTTTTCGGGTCTATGTTGTCTTCCGATTCCTCCTCAATGATCTGGCGCCTCTGCTTCTTCTCCACCCTCATGGCTCCGTTTTCTGACCTCTCATCAGCCGCTGGCAGCACTGGAGCTGACGAATCTGCCAGCAGAGACTCTGGATCAGGCGGTTTCGCAGCTCGGAACTTCACGCACAGCAAGACCCCGAGGGCGTGCTGGAGTGCCGGGTCATCTGAATGCTTATTTATTTCGAAAGGATCCTTCTGTATCTTCTGCATCATCCTTATAAAATCCGGCTGGTGTGCGATCTTGACATTCGGCGGGTCGCTGCTCAGTTTCCACCACATGTTAGGAACCATGAAAATGTCCCCAGCCAGAAGCCACTCAACCGGTTTCACTCGTTTCCGAGCCTGGAGCATCGCTTTCTCATACCCAGACTTGAGATCGCGGTCGTCCGGGCTGATCTCGAGGCCGAGCTTGAAGGAGTATATGGCCTGGCCCAAGCGACCGAGCCATAGGTGAGCGAAGCCCAAGCGGACGTAAGTCCGCGGCCAGTCAGGCCTCAGTTTGTAGGTCTTTACGGCGTCCTTGAGCGCGAGGAGGTTCTGACTGAGGGCGGCGTAGGCGGCGGACCTGTTGGAGTAGAGGACGTGGTTGTCCTGGGACAGGTTGATCCCATCAGAGTAGTGGCGCACGGCGGCTTCGAAGTCGCGAGCCTTGAAGGCCGCGTTTCCTCTGACCTTGGCCTCTTCAGCCATTGTTGGTTAGGCGGAGAAGTTGAGAAGATATTTTCGGACTTTAAAGAGAAATGAAAGCGCGGGAACTGAGAGAGAGATGAAGAAGACGTACGGAATAATTCTGATTTTCCTTTTCTTTTTATTTTTTACTTGGGTGGGCTGTAACCATTATGTGCTCTGGGCTTGGGCCCATCCATTGGATGAGAACAAAGGAAAAGGTTGGTCCAATATGATGTAATCTTTTTCCTTTTCCTTTTTTTTTTTTTGGGTGGGCGTGGGGTTTGTGGGGCCGCGCGATAGATAGAAAATGTGCGTGTAATAATTTTAATAGTTTCGCGATGAGTTTGCAATAATGTACAAGTTGACTCCTAATTACGCTAACCTATATACATTATGAAACATTTAATTACAACGAATAAAGGCCGAGAAATTGGCAACAAAGAGGCAAATTTAATACATTTAGAAAGGCGGAAATGAATACATTTTAGTTTGATGTATATATGACGTTAACTCACTTCCCTACTTGAACAAAACTATTACCACTTTTAGCATCTTGAAGCACCAAAACTACATCGACCTCACGCATCATATCCCTACCACATTACATTTACAAACAGAAAGCACGTTATATCAAAGAAGACCTTAATTTTGCCATTGGACTCCATATTCTAAGGGTGTCGTCCATGCGAGGATCGCCTATGCCTTGCTGCAAACCGATCCATGAGAGCAAGCGTGTTGCTCATGACTTGAGCAAGATCCAGCACCTTAGACCTCACCGTGGTCTTGATATTCCCGTCCATAGCCCGGCCAGCAAACCCATCGAGGCAGGTGTTCGCATTGGTGAGTGCCCCGCTGACCCAAGTTTCCAGGTTACTGACGTGCCACTCAAAGTCGTCGCCGGGGGCAGCCTTGTTCATCTGGTCCATCTCAATGATGGACTGGACAAGGCGGTCCACGCTGCTGCCAAGGTTGGCAACACAGTCCCTCACGGCACCATTCTCCCTCGGCCTGATGCCTCGAGTGTCCCTCATCCTAGCCACAAAGGCCATTGCCTGCCTGGCCCGAGATAGGGTCACCGAAAGGGCCACTCTGGCCAGGGCCTGCTCATTCTGTCGAATCACACGCGCATAACTCGACAGGCACTGGACACATAGGGGAGGGTAGCGGGTGGACCTGCACGAGACCTCAATGAAGTCGGTCGAGTCAGAGGCTGCAGCCAGTGGCTTCGTGCTGGCTGTGGGCTGTGCTAGAGGGGCTTCCATGGAGAGAAGTATAATAAGTACTAAGTGAGGAAGAGCAACTCTTGCCATATCTTAAGATCACTAGGACTGCTTGGTTTGGTTGTGAAGTGAGTGAGAGAGCTCACAGGGTTTTATATACACAAAGGCGGCCAGCTAAAAGAGATTTAAACAAGGGTTTCTACTAAAATTAATTTTTAGAAGCATGTGAAATGTGAAATTTATATATGTTTATATGCATACATATTTATATATGAAATTTTATATGTTTATATATAATGTATGTAAGAAGTTTACTAATAAATAAGTGCCTCTTTTATATGCAATAATTCAAATAAATGATGCTCAGTAACGCGGACTAATTCAAGTGATTTGGTATGTAAGTTTTCACGTTCGAATATTTTGAATGAAAAAAATTCACTATTTGGAGAATTTTACTCTTTAATGGGATGAAATCTTGCTTGAATCTGAATTATGAGATTCATTAAATTTCTAGATACTAGGTAGTGCACGTTTAAAAAAATTGGTGACTTCGTACCCAAAAATAAAAAAAATAAAAAAAAAGTTGATACCTAGCTCGATGTGCGGAGATTGCTACGATTAGTTAAATGCAACTCTCCATGTCTGTCGATTAACTAGATTTGTAGTCCAAGATTTTTCAATAAATTTTATTAACATATTTTTGAATTGATCGAAATATATGTGCAAAGGGATCGACATACGGTCATGTTTTGACTCCCCATATTAGATTCGTTAGTACCTCCCTTCGTCAAAATCTTAAAAAAAAAAGGTTCACGTGACTACAATTTGCCAAGTCATTTAGTATAGTAAATTTTGGTATATGATATGTGAGAGAACTTAATCAAGGTTTTATCACATAATAGATACTGCCAACTTGATTAAATTTTCTTTTTATAAGTCAAAAGGGTCGGGAGGCAATCGGCGTAATAATCCTCACGGAACGTAAACATATGAGCCCGAATCCCGTCTAATATTGAGCCATAACTACACCAAAACCCAATGACCTGAGCTTGTTACTGAGATCCAATGAGATATCAAAGAAATACCACCCATTCATAAGTCCATAAGCTTTTTTAACTTAAAAAAAGGAAAAAAAAAACTTCATTGAAATGTTATAACGAGTTTTCTAGTAGTTCATGAATATTAGCTAGGATCATGCATAAAGCTCCAAACATTTGCCCGAATAGCAAAGTTTTATATTATATTGACCGTGTTATCATGTATCGATAATGTGATAGATCCTAGTACGTAATATTAGAGTGACCCATTCAGTATATATTAACTATTCAAGTCTAGTATGCGTCTCATTAATAAGTTCTCAGAGCTTCTTTTTTTTTTAATAAGTTCTCGAAGATAGACAACAGACCAGCAGCTTATAATAATATTATTATTAGCCAAACTCGAAATTAACCTTGTCCTGCGTGCCTCCGAAGTTGCCCAGAAATTAAATTCTCTTTAAAGTATAATATATACTTTGTATATATCCGTCTCAGTGTCAACTGATTAGTCAAACCCAAGGCTGCAATTTAGTTGCCAAATTAATCTTTTGTCCTTATCTGCTCTTAATTCGTGTGAGATTAATTATATATATGTGTGTAAATCATATATATATATATATATATATTTATAATTTCTTGATAATCTGTTGGGAGAATCTTATTGTTGAGATATGTTGTCCCACACAAAAAAATTAAGAAAGAAATTACAAGCTTATACGAGACTTTGTCCAGCGACCTATCAACTTAAACTTTTGGATTGCGGATAGATTCAAGTTCGTATAGGTCCAAGTGAGAATTTTACATGGTATTAGAGCAAGTTATGCTTTTGCGCTCACGTGTAGGCTCACACCATGCCGGATTTAGTTTCAAGGTGTTATGTTAGTTATGTTAGTCAGGTCTGAGAGTGATTCGATCCAGTTCTAAGATAGTTAAATGTGTACCTCTAGTTGAGTCCGAATGTGGACCTCAGGCTAGTTTGGTATTTGTCCTCTTAGTTTGAGCACGGAAGAAAGTTTAAGGGCACATGGCACGTGCTAGACCATCTGCTACCATGTGAGATGGGGTGTTAAGATATGTTATCTCACACAAAAAAATTGGAAAAGAAATCATAAGCTTATATGAAGCTTAAATCCCAACAATCTATCAATTTAAGTTTTTTGATTTAGATTGCAGATGAGCTCAAGTGGTATAATTTTACACTTATACGAGCCACCAATAGAAATTAGAAGCATCGGGAGAGATTTTTATTTTTTGGGTAATTGGGGAAAATCACGTTAATTATGTATCCACATGGAAGACAGGCGATGCTTTGTTTGACTCAGCGGAAAATCATTTTAATTATGTATCCATGCATCCACATGGAAGACAGTCCTTTTATTATTGCTTGCTTAATGAATAAATTCTTTAATAGATATATTCTTATACACACAGAGACACATATATATAGTGGCAGTGAATTATGTGAAGAACAGTCGCCATTGTATAATCATAAGCAAATAGTGAAGCCAATATAAGTACCAGAAGATTATGCATATGAATAGAAGAAATGATGGAAGACCTTCGTTTTAAACATCATCTTCCCATATGCACGAAAACCGGATGAGCATTATATGATTTCAGCACAGCATCAGAAAGAGGTTCATTCTAAAGCAATGGATACAATTGACGTACGTTTGATGCACGTATTCTAGAATCATAATGTGTCCCTCTTTTTATTGATCCACATTATAGAGTTAGATGATTAGAGATAGACGGCCAATCGTACAAATTAGCTGTTGTTGTTAGTAGTTGGGAGTTTTCAAAAGATTTATAATTAATTATAGGGTTCCTGACAGCAGGGACTTCGATTACCCACTAGATGCTTGCAGCTTCATCAACCGGCCATCCATATCCTAATTGATATGGTCAACTTAGGGCAATTTGAACACAGGACACAAATCTCAACACAGTCGTCTCCGTTTTTTTTATTTTTTTATTTTTATTTTTCATAGACACAAATATATATTGTGACATACACACACACATATATATATATATCCGATTTACTGTCGGATGGCAATAAACCTCACAATTAGAAGCAATTTTCCCACTACAATGTTTAGTAGAACCGTAAAGGTACATAAATGAACTTCTGTATTTTCAGAACATGCTCGTTCTTGGCCCTGAATCGCAGGTGACCGGCTATTTCGTAATCTTTCCGAGCTTCTCAGGGTGGACCTTGGACTCATGGAGGTCGATTTCGACCTCATGAGGCCTACTATTCCAACGGTTAAAGGCCGGTCTTGGCTATGCCCAGCCCTCATGCTCGGTCTGGGGGAAATTGGAGAGGCCTGAATTCCAGCTGGGGAGGAGATCGCATGTTTTTTCTTTCTGTTTTTATGGTATGGAAAAGTAACGGATATAAGGAGCTTAGAAACGCTAACTGTCGCAGAGTGATTATGCAGCAATTACCAACATGAGTTGAGTCATGTTTATGGAAATGGCTAAATAAATGCGAAAGTCCTATATGTATTAGTTTGGCTTAACTACTTCTAAACGTATAGTCCGTTAGACATTTTCGATTCAAAACCATAAATGAAAGTTAATGCCGTTAAATCGATCCACATCGCACCTCCTGATTGATCCAATAATAATTTCATTTATTAAATTTAAAAAAACTGAAAAAAAAACTAGGGGGAAGGAGTCTCACCAGTGGGGGCTCTCTCGCCAACTACCTTCCTTCCGGTGAGGTCACTTGAGAGAGAGTGGGAGGAGGAGAATCCCGTCGGAGGGTTCTCCCTGGCCGGTCTCCTTCCCCCTAGTGAGGTCATCGACGCCTCAGGCGACCTCACCGGGGGAAAAGGTGATCGGCCAGACCCTTCTCTCCCCCTTCCCTCCCCCCCCAAAAAAAAAACAACAACACACGCAAACTTCTTTTTTCTTTTTCCAGATTTTTCGGAAATTTTAATAAATAGAAATATTATTTGACCAATCACACGCACTTGATTTAACGACATTAACCTTCAGTCAACAACTGACTGAAAATGTCTAACATACTAAATATTTAGAACTACTTAAACCAAATTGATAAATTTAAAACTTAAGTTTAACTTTTTTCATAGTTTTAGGACTTCCCGTCCATTTAGCCGAATGAAAAATATTCATGCCATGAGAGTTTTACTTTTTTAGTGGGTCGATTCGGCTTGAACTTAATTGAAATCCATTTATCTTCCGAATGGTGAGGTACATTAAAAAATTAAACAAAAGGATTGGGCAAATCCTCATATATCGTTGTTTAGAGCTGCTAAAAAAATTTGGAAAACCAAATCGAAACTGAGCCGAATATTCAAATATCCAAATACCTGGTATGGTTAGTGGGGGGGTTTTTCTTGAAAATTTCAGATGTTGTGTGATTTTCGGTTTATAGAGTGAAAAACCGAAAAATAACCAAACTGAGCCCCATGTTATATATATGTTGATTTTTTCTTCATTTGGGCCTAAAGCCCATAGTTTTTGTCTTCAGCTCAACCCCACACACCACAGTCTATGTCTTCATTTGGGCAGGAGAATGAAACTTTTGAATTGATGGTCTTTATCATGGATGGCTTTTTACTTTTGATCTAGAATTGTAGCTTATGGATGTGTTGTTTTATCCGATGGTTTTATTTTGTATGTGTATTTCACTTTGGAGTCGATGGATTATTGTAGATGATTGAAGGATTTATCGAATCTACGTAGAAGACGATGTTATGCGGTTAACCAAACCGAAAAAATTGAATTTTATAATTTGATTTTACTTAAAAATATGGTTTAGATATGGATATAATTTTAAATTTTCATAAAATCGTATTTATAGTTTGATTACGGTTTAAATCAAAAACCACACCCGAGCACTTTTACTTAAAAATATGGTTTGGTCGTTGTCCACACTGTCACGATCATGGGCTCGGTGAGCCACGCTGGCATATTGGGCCTCTGAGCTCGGTCCCGCCCGAAAGATTCGCCGTACTATTCATCGAGCGTGCAAGGAACGCGCTCTTCGAGGGCGTGGCACTTTTACTTTTCAGGCAAGCTTGTCGGTCTTCTTTCCCGGTTGTCATTGCAAATGTGAAAACGATTACTAGAAAGGCAGCGTGGTGGACTCTCTTACCGCGTAAATTGATTGGGAGGCTCCCCCATCCGCATTTCTAGAGCGAGTGATTTCACGCACCTCATTCCCCCATTTTTCAAAAATTTATTTCCGTTTCTCTTGTATTTCACGATTAAAATTCAAAATACTTGTTCTATAGCTTTCTTAATATTAATCAACAAGCGCAACTTCAAAGCTGTACATAAACTTTTTGCACTCAATTGTGGTTTTTATGTTGGGCTCACTCGGTGGGAGTTCGACTTCGAAATAACTTGGATCAATTGTACTATATTTCTATTATACTATTTATAATGTTAATTAAAAAAAATAGAAGCGTATCTTTTACAACAATAAAGCTGCATGAGAACTAGCTCATAATTTGGTGCTAAATTTTCAAAATAAATTTCGGACTATTCAATGATTTAAAGATTTAAAACATTGACCGTAAGAGATCAATTGGGCTCTTTCTTGGAGAATCATTTAGAGCCCTTGACCTTTCAAAGACTACTTTTCTTCCAAATACTTTAGAGCAATTCAAGCATGGGAATTGATGTTTGATTGAGCAGGGCACACGCTTCCAAATGGAATAATCCAATCACGTATTGTCTTGTTAAAGACTTCCAATTCTTTAAAATCAATCAATCAATCAATCTTGATACCCGAAATATTTGTTGAAATACAATAGTTACTAAAAGATTATTCTTATTTAACTATTGCAATATATATATATATATATATATATATTCCTTGAATTGATTAATCATAAAATATTGATCAATTGTTCTCCTTTATCTTAGCAATTATAGATTTTAAAAATAATTATTCAAATTTCATCCCATATTTTGTCTCTTATATACCAGCTTCTTTACACGATCAATTCTTATTATGTTAAACTATTGCACGTACAAATTCATTATCCGATTGTTCTTTATATTTAATATATATATATATATATTCTCTAGAGGGCGAGTAAAAGCAAATATTTACATAGGATCTGCATCTTTCATAGGAGTAATGTATAATAGAAAATTAATTTGATCAAATTATGCTAATTTGAGTTTCCATTAATACAACACACTAATCATCAAAAGAAAATGAGGAAATTCACTGCGACTACGTGAACAAAACGCGCCAGACGATCGCGTGAGTGCATGAATTGCGTCACAAGTTTTCCCTCCTCACGGGTGTCAAAAATCAAAAAGTTCACACTCCAAACTTTTCCTTCTCATTGCGAGAAGTCACATGCGGCGGGTGTATCACGTGTCGACCTTACCCTCATGTAGGTCCCGCTGGTAATGCTTTGGGCTTACATGCACCAGGTTCAGGAAAGTTTCTCTACTCTCCACTAATTCGATATATATATATATATATATGTACATGTATATAACCGGGCAACTCCATGCATTTGCCGCTGCTTTATTGAAATCAAAACCCCCCGCACCGCACCATTACCATCCATCGCGATATGGCTTCTCAAAGGATGTCCCTTCTCGTGCTCGCGGTGGCGCTCGCGGCGGCCCTCATTTTATCCGCGGAGGCGCAGTCGTCCACGCCGGCGTGCGCGCAGCAGCTGGTGCCCTGCGCCAACTACATGAACTCGACCAATCCCCCGGACACGTGCTGCAACCCGATCAGGGAGGCCGTCGCCACCGAGCGGGAATGCCTCTGCAACCTCTACAATACCCCCGGCCTGCTGCAGTCGCTCGGGATCAACGTCACTCAGGCTCTTCAGCTCACTCGAGCCTGCGGCGTCAACGCCGACACTGGCCTCTGCAACGGTACTTGAAATCTTCACTTCGTCCTAAGTTCTTCTATTCAGCTAGGGATTGCCATCGATGGAGCTGAAACATCTTGAAAAGCTCAGTGCGATTGGAATACCTAACAATTTTAGGCCGCCTTTTCATTATTGCTGTGAGAATGTGTTCATGGACGGACATATTTGGACTAATCGATCTCGGAATGTTCGCGTCGATCGGGAAAGTTTGTAATACAGCTTTGATTTCAAGTTGTTCCGAGATATTCCTATGAGTTTCGAAGATCAGATTTGGAGTTTCTCTAATTCAATTCTGATTTTTCTTTTCTTTTCTTTCCTTTTTGTCTCTTTGTTACAGCAAGCGCCCTATCGCCATCATCCCCATCGACGCCAGGTAAGAAATGCTCAGATCGGCTCTTGATAAGTTCAAATTCTATTAGAGATGGGACTTGAAACCTAGTCGTATGATTTATGATCTTCAAATCTCGCATCTCACTGCTTCGCTCGGATAGTCAAAAACGAGATGAATGTAGTGATCAACTCTGCTGTTTTATTAGTTGCAAATGATGACCGTAATTAACTCTTTCCTATGTTGGAATGTAACAAGATGAATCCCAAGTACGCGCAAAATCAACATTAATATTAAATTTTGGTTTGTACTAAACATTGTGATGGCTGGTTAGAACAAACAATATTCTTAGGTGGGATAGATCTTAACCTAACCTAACATTTTTCTGGTTTGGTAGTGAGGACAAACCAATTTCCACCTGTGATGCTTTCGGTGCCTCCATCTTTGACTTCAATGATGGTCCTCTGGGGACAGCAGCTTCTAGAAATTTGCCTGACTTGTATGGGCAATTGAATTGCAGTTTCCATAGAATACGGTCGGACTCCACGTAGAATTCCACTGACAGTGGCTGAGGTCTGGTGTCAATTATTGCACGGGAGGGGAGGCCCCATTTTCCCCTCCATTGCATCAGTAGATGACCAAAACATGCTTATATTTGAAGACAAAAATAGTTTAATGCTCTTTCCATGAGGCAGACAAGACAAGGATCTGAAATTGGATTAGCATAATAGATGGATATGTTTTGTAGGTTACTTTCTTCTTCTGTTCTAGGAGATCATCTGCAAGTGCATAGCCGGATAGGACTTAAGTAATCGTTTTACATGGCTGTTCAGTTTCACACCTTCATACCAAGTGTCGGCTTAACCTGCTAGACATGTGTATCCTTTTCGTCATCACCTCAGAGCTTATGGTGTAGGTTCTCAACATACTTAACTATCTGCTTGGGCAGTTTTATCTAATATTTTTCAAGGTTTTAGTTTTTAAACAAATCAACACCCGCAAAGTGATAGTACATCAGTTCGAATTCCACTAAAATAGTGATAGTGTCTGCAGTTTCTGTGTTCCTTTTGTATTGAGATTTTGTGGAACCATTGAACTGTAGGAGGGGTACCCGGAAACGGAGACAACGATGCTGGCAGAATGATGTGGAGTGGACTCCCTGGCTTGCTCTTGCTTTGGGCTTCAATGCTGCTCTACTGAGTTACACGAAGCGATTTAGCCATTTGTTTAGGCACTTGAGACCTGATTTTCGGCGCCTACGGATTTTTCTCTAGTTTCGGTCCTGTCCTCTTGCCTGTCCATGTGATTGATTCGAGTCGTATTGTTTCTGATATATACTTATTTCGTAGGTTAATTGATCTCTTGCACTCCACGTGTTTCGCCATTCGATCCCAGATAGATATCGAACTAAGCACCTATATTTGCCTCTTCTAGATATGTCTTTTATTGCAGCTTTGCTGTTGTTTCCTTCCAGTTCCCTTGAGATGGCCAAGTTTTTATTTGTTGATGATGAATGCCAAGTTTAGGTAGTTGGGCTGGGCCTCTTCAATTGCAGAAGTGATGTAGAGGCCACGATCACTCAAGTGGTCAATTTAGCTGAGCAACCCAATTCCAGGGTTAAAATTAGATTTAAGTGGTTCAACCGAAAAAAAGAAAAAGAAAGAGAGGAAAGATAGAGGTGAGTAGGTGATCCAATGATTGACGAATGGTTACTTAAAGTAATCACATAAGTTATCTGGGAATTTTTAGAATTTTTTGGGTATGATAGAGATTAAAATGCGAATCATAAAGACCGTTATAAGCTCAATGGTACTACCTAACATGTATGTACATGACAGTGATAAGCATAGAGAGTGCAATTGTTAGGATGTCCTCCATTATAGTGATAAACGTTCAACGTCCCTGCCAAGCAGAGAGTGCAGGAAATTGCCCTTTTTTGCAAATGAATTTGCAAAATCAAACTCATTATATATCATCTTTTCCACGACAAAGTCACAGGCTAAACTTTCGGCCATTTAATAATGGAAGACTGGAGACGTTGAAACGTGTGTTGTTCCCGGACGTACCCCCGGTTCCTGCGTCATGATTTGTACTCGTTTGTTTGTTTTTTTTAGATCAGAAGTACATAAATATTTTTCAATGAAAAAAGAAGTTTGATACGATGACACTAATTTTCATGTGAAACTTAGAAATGTCGGATCCAATTGGCAGATGCTCATTGGTTTGATTTTCATTCTTACTAATTATTGCCGAATTCATGGACCACCTTCTTCTATAATCGAAAAGATAACGAAAGCAAATCTCTGGTATGGACAGTGCAAGAGGGATTTTCAACAGAATAGTCTTTTGATGAATATATTTTCGACAGAATAAAGAGTGATCGGGCCCGGAAGACCGGCCCAATTAATGGAAAATGGCTCTCCCTGTAGGAGCATGAGCTGGCATGATCGCTCAAACAGTACTGAGGTCAAGACCTCAATTATGCAACCGTTCAATAATATTATTTTATTTGCATGAAAGCGTCCATTCTGGAAAATTTTATGATAATTATGTTTAAAATGCATATATAGTACATACATTTGTTTATTTAAAAAATTTCAAGTAATTTACTTAAAACTAAAGTAAATTGTGTAAAAAAAACAAGTAAATTCCTTCATCTCAAGCAATTTACACGAAAAAGTACAAGTAATTTTCTTGTATGTGTCATACATATAATTTCAACTCAATGTATCATAGACCAATCGATCCATTCTTGAGATATGTAAAATTTTATTATCGGTGAGCACTAGGAATCTTTTTTTTCTTTGGATGCAATACTTTTATACGTGTCTCAATTGTTTATTCATTAGTTCATTTCTCACGTGGATTTTTTCTTTTTTTTTGTTTGTTTAAGAGAGGTGGAGTTTTTTCAATTCGGCAATAACTTTTCATACCCACTCTCTTATATTATATTTATTGCTTTGTTTTTCGATGCGCTACTCATAACTGTAAATTCAATATACTCTGATTAATTCAGTTTGATTCGAGTTGGCCTATCAAGAAGTAAAATTTTTCTAATCAAGAAGATTCTATATTCATAAGTTTGAATGTAAAATTTTATTTAAGAGTAATAAATATATTACGCTTAAACCATCCCTTCTTGGTCCTTGATAGTGCAAATTGCGAAGAGAAATGTTAATTCTTCCTCGCATTCATATGCCGAAATATCTTCCCAAGAAGATAAAGAAAAGGATGGGGTTTCTGATCGAGTTGTCGGTATCCTTAGCATATCTATGATGGCATCTCGTTCACTTTTGTCCTTTTCCAATTTCACCCTTATTGCTATGTTAATCAATTAACACATAACACCCTTCCAATTCCAATTAATGCAGTCTGAGAGTCGACACTCAGGAAATTCATTTGGGACTCACACAAAAATCTATATATATATATATAATATAAAGTGGAACTGTGGTGGACTCGATTATACTATCTCATAATATCTGGATTGCTGAATGAAATTTTTTTAATTTTTTCTTTTAAAAACAAAGTTTTTAATTTTTTAAAATATATAGACGTGTAGATTTGTGGGATCAGTCATTATTTTCTCGATTTTTTTATTTTTTTAAAAAAAATTAAGAATTTTTTTTAAATATATAAATATAGATTTATGAAATCAGTTATTATTCTCGATTTTTTAACCTTTTTTTAAACGTTTTAATTTAAAAGCTTTTAAAACATATAAATATAAATTTATGAGACTATCGTTAATTTCTCAATGTTTTGAACTTTTCTTAGAAGACGAATTTTTTAATTTTTTTAAACATATAGATATAGATATATAAATTTATGGGAACATTCACTATTTTCTCAGTTTTTATTTTTTAAATTAAAAATATTTTATGAAAAGATCTCGATAAAACAGATCACGTAAAATTATACTTGCTTTTCAAAAAGCAAATAAGATCATATATTCTTTTATAGATATATATACATATGATGTGTTTTTTTATATATAAATAGCGGACGTGTCGATTTGGTTCTAAAAAAAATTGCTACCACTAGATGTGGTTCTTTAATTTTTTGTACTCACACAATCTTATTTTGGTACATTTACCATTAGTCATAAAGGTGAGTTCTTTTAACTTTTTAATTACTCAACATGTAATCTTTTGTAAAATTTAGGATTTTCCAATTTATGTATGTATTTAACATAAGACACGATGTAACATGATCCGAAATCTTTTTATGCATAATCTCTTTTCAAATTGGCGGACATGAGTTTTTCATTTTTTACCTCTTTTATTTGTACTAATGTACTAAATTTGTTCATCATCCTATTTATAAAATAATAATAATATTATTAATCTTATATATATATCAGAGTAATATAGTACATTGTTATTGATTTTAAATTATTACTTTTAACAACTTATGACAATATTTTATATAATAAAAATATGAAAGAATCACGCTTTATCTCATGCAACGCGCGGACTCTACAATTAGTAAAGAGTATATTTCGAAAAATGACCCTATATTAAAACATAGGTATTACTAACGTGGGTTGGTTTAAGCAGTTATGCACTTGTTCCACTCAAATAAGGTTTCAGGTTCGAGTTCTTGTGAATGCAGAAAATCCGTGCCGAGAGAGTTTTACTCCTTAGTAGGCCGATCCAACTCGACTAGATTAGTCGAGACCCAATTAAATTTCCAGATACCAGGTTTGCACCGAAAAAAACATAGGTTTTTTTTTTGGATAAGGAAAACACAAGTATTTTGAGAAGACAAAAAATCCATACATGTGATACTTATCATCCAATACTACAAGAAATATGTCAATCAGTTAAGGAGGCGTTTGGTTCGAGTATTGTTAGACTACATGGAATGTAAAGATTTGAGGAAAAGTTTAATTATGGAATTTTTTTCCTGGATTAAAAGTTGAAATGTGAGATTGTTGTGTTTGGTAAATTATATTCGGTTACGAAGAATGTGAGTGATAATATAATGTATGACTTATTTTTGTAGAGATGATTGAGGGTTCCATGACTGTAATCTCCATTTTAACCTAACAATTCCACATGTTTTGAATGTAAAGTCTTTACCGACTACAGCTGTAAAGTTTTACTCAAGCAGATGATTACAATGATTAACCTTTACAACCTCTACAAATAAACGCTGCAAAATATTATGTAAAGTTCGAATTTTACATTGGGGCGTTTGGTTCTAGTATTGTTAGATTACGTAGAATGTGAAGATTGTAGGGAAAGTTTAATTATGAAATTTTTTCCTAGATTAAAAGTTGAAATGTGATATTGTTATGTTTGGTAAATTATTTTGGATTACAGGAAATGTGAATGACAATGTAATATATTATTTATTTTTATAGAGAAAATTGTGGGTCCCACGACCGCAATCTCCATTGCAATCTAACAATTCCGCCTGTTTTGAATGCAAAGCCTTTACCGACCACGATTGTAAAATCCTAACTCGAACAAATCATTATAATAGTTAACTTTTACAACTTCTACAAACAAACGTTGTAAAATACTATGTAAAGTTCGAACTTTACATAGAAACAAACCCCTACAGGCGTTTGGTTCGAGTATTGTTAGATTATATGGAATATGAAGATTTGAGGGAAAATTTAACTTTGAAAATTTTTTCTTGGGTTAAAAGTTGAAATGTGAAATTGTTGTGTTTGGTAAACCATATTGAATTATGAGGAATGTGAGTGATAATATAATATATGATTTATTTTTGTAGAGATGATTGTGGGTTCCACGATTGTAATCTCCGTTGTAATCTAGCAATTCCACATGTTTTGAATGTAAAGTCTTTATCGACCACGGATGTAAAGTTCTAGCTCGAGCAAATAATTACAATGATTATCTTTTACAACATTTACAAACAAACCCTGTAAAATACTATGTAAAGTTCGAATTTTATATAGAAACAAACCCCTACAGGCGTTTGGTTCGAGTATTGTTAGATTACATGAAATGTAAAGATTTGATGGAAAATTTAACTATGAAATTTTTTTTCTTAGATTAAAAGTTGAAATGTGAAATTATTGTGTTTGGAAAACTATATTGGATTACGAAAATGTGAGTGATAATATAATATATGATTTATTTTTATAGAGATGACTGTGAGCCAACGACCGTAATTTTCGTTATAATCTAACAATTCTACTTGTATTGAATGCAAAGTTTTTACCGATCACGGATGTAAAGTTCTAACTCGAGTAAATGATTATAATGATTAACTTTTATAACTTTTACAAATAAACGCAGTAAAATATTATGTAAAGATTGAACTTTACAATGTTCGGACATTACATAGAAACAAACACGAACGAAAATAAGGACGGAACGCATCCATCGTTTTTTTCTTTTTATAAATATGTGTTTCATTTGGTTCTTGGGCGGCTTCATACTTTGAGAAACCCTTTCCGAAAAGGTAAAAATGGGGACTGACCCGACCATTTACTCCCAGTACGAAGAACTTCCCATATCAGGGAATAAAGTAACTATTTTATAATAACGACAAATATATGGATTTGGCTCGAATAATCTTCATGTCCCATATGAATATCTCACAAAGTTCACAAAACAAGTTAATTAAGTCACACTCACGCGGATGATAAAGTAGCATTATTCATTATCATCACAAATGCCATCCGTTTAATTATCTTTCTCGAGAGATATTTCGGCACAGTGAATAGGAGGAAATAACATTTCTCTTAATTATGATTACTTTATAATTTGTAAGTTTTCTGAAATTTCACGAGACATTGCATTTGCATCACGTTTACATTTCTGAGATATGGTCTGGCAGGACGAATGTTTGATCCTCAGTCTTTTTCGATAGTCGAATCGAACGTTTGAAGAGGATAAAATGCACTCCAACAGACGTTGTTATTTGCATCATTGAAACAAGCAATATACAATATATACGCCACACCTCATTCAATTATAGAAATGAGTCATTATATATATCTTCCCGTCCATTTTTCGTTCTGTATTTGGTCGAGACATATCAACGGTTTTGAAATGCAATCCTTTACGATCTTAATCAGAAAAGCCAATGAAAAAATCCCGCGTATTTGAGGGATGAATTTGCCTTTCAATTCCAAAATGATTGATAAGTAAGTGAAGTTTGGATAGTTCTAAAAATTAAGTTAATCTATATCAATATTGCCCAATGAAAGAGAGCATAGCTCAGTAGCACAGGTGACATGCTACTATCATAATGATTTACAAGTTGCGGGTTCGATATTATAGTGAGACTATCAGTGTTAATTTATATTTCTATTTCATTGTACTAGTATTTTTCGGTGTGAACTCTAGTATCCGGAATCCCAATTAGGTCCCGACTAATTCCATCTAGCCGGGTCGACCCACTAAGGACATTACTTAAGCGGAACAAGAGCCGAACCGCTTGAACAAATCCACATTGGTTCATCGTACTTGGTCTTTTTTTTTTAGGTTACAAGGGAGACTCATGGACCTAGTACATTGAAATAAAAATCTTAAATATCTAATAAAGGAGGCACGGGTAGTCCCACTGGGTATCGAACCTGAGACCTCTTGGTCATCAGGTGGGAGGTACACCACTATGCTATTCCTTTTCTTGATCATCATACTAGGTCTTTTTTTTGTTGGTTACAATCATACTAGGTTTTTGATCTATCTTATAATCGGAAAAAAAAAAAGCCCTTCAGAGTGGGATATATTAGCAAAAATAGCTTCATATATATATATATATACGCATATCTCTATATATCCCATATCCCTGTAATTCGAGCAGTAAGAATAAGATTGAGCGCCATGAATGAGTTATGCTCACCATGGCCATCACTGGCAGCAACTCTTGCTTTCTTGGTCGCAATTATCTTATCATCAACCACCACATTTTGGCTCTTGCTCGTCAAGAGAGCGAGACAGGTCCGGAAGCCAGGCCAGCAGTTACTGCCTGAGCCTTGGGGTCTGCCGATCGTCGGGTACCTCCCCTTCCTAGGCTCGAACCTCCACCAAGTTTTCATGGAGTTGGCCCGAATCTACGGCCCGATATATAAGATAACCCTCGGGACCAGACTCTATGTCATCATAAACTCACCATCTCTAGTCAAAGAAGTGGTTCGTGACCACGACATAGTGTTCGCCAACCGGAACCCTAACATTGCCGCACTGGCCTTCTCATATGGCGGGAACGATATAGCCTTCTCCCCGTACGGGCCCAAGTGGAGGAAGCTACGGAGACTATTTGTCCGAGAGATGCAGAGTAGTGCCAACCTTGATGCATTTTACGATCTCCGGAGGAATGAAGTCTGGAAGAGCATCGAGGATGTCTGTGGAAAGTCTGGCACGCCCATCGATGTTGGGGAGCTGGCATTCGTGACGGTTGTGAACATGATATCGGGAATGTTCTGGGGCAGGACCCTAAAGGGAGGGCGGGCAGTCAGGCTCGGTGGAGAGTTTCGATCGGCTGCATTCAGGCTAACCAAGGTCCTAGGGAGACCGAACGTGTCGGACTTCTTTCCTTTCCTAGCGAGTTTCGACCTGCAAGGGGTGGAGAGGGACATGAAGGAGGTCACCTCTTGGCTGGGACGGATCTTTGACTTCGTTATCACTCGGTGCGAGGAGGTAAATAATGAAGGGAAAGAAAAGAACACGTGCGATGATCGGACAAAAAGGGATTTCTTGCAATTCCTTATGGAGTACGAGGACGAGGATGAGGAGAACTGTGGGAGATCCATCTCTAAGGATCAAATTAAGGCTCTTCTCATGGTAATGTGTATATATATATAGTGGCGGAATTCCTTAATTTGCCTTTGATTTCGATGTTCTACCGGCCATACCACGAATGTCTTTGTTTAATTTCCCTCTCGCCACGCATCAAAAACAATATCTAACATGAAACCAATTAGATTTTGCTCTATGGACCAATATTGTTGCATGTGATTAATTCATCAATGGACCGGGAGAAAATATTCAGTGTATGTAATTTCATGACACTCGTTGTAACTTATAAAGTAACGATGGCAAATTTTAGTGGATTGACGAGTCTCAACTCAATGAACTAACTATTAGTTTGTATATAAAACCATGATATTATAACATGTGCGTTTTATGCATTTAATTAATTATTGGAGATGTGTTGGTTGACAGGACATTGTGGTGGGTGGCACCGACACGACCTCGACAACAGTGGAATGGACAATGACAGAGATTCTGCTCAACCCGCAGGTCCTCCGACGGATCCACGAGGAACTGAACGATGTCGTAGGCAGCACCAACACCGTCGAGGAGAGCCACATCAGCCGTCTCCCTTACCTCCATGCGGTCGTGAAAGAAACCATGAGACTGCACCCGGTTGCCCCGCTGCTACTGCCCCGGAGCCCGACCCAGTCCTGCACCGTGGGCGGGTTCACTGTCCCGCAGGGCTGCAAGGTCTTCCTGAACGCCTGGGCAGTGCACCGCGACCCGCAGTACTGGGACGACCCGTCAGAGTTCCGGCCAGAAAGGTTCCTGACTGAGGGGAAATATGGGAAACTGAGCTACTCCGGGGACGCTATGTATTACCTGCCATTTGGGTCCGGCCGAAGGATATGCGCTGGGCTGCAGCTAGGGGAGCGGATGCTGATGTACGTGCTTGCGACGCTCCTGCACGTGTTCGACTGGGAAGTGCCGGAGGGCGTGGAGCTAGACTCGAGAGAGAAGTTTGGGGTTGTGTTGGAGAAGGCCACTCCGCTCGTAGCTATTCCGACTCCAAGGTCACCAGCTAGAAGAATCCCATAATCCAATGCAGTTTTAATAATAATAATAAAAAAGAGGCTCGTTTAGATTGTTTAGTTGAAATGGTTCGCTACTTATTTCAAGTGAGGTTTTTAGTTCGAGTCTTGTACCCTTAGTGAGTCGACATGATTTGAACTTAATTAATCAGGAGTGATTAGATTTCTGAATATCATAATGCATGGCGAAAAAATTTGAGTGTTGAATATAATAAAGTGTTTAATGAAATAAGCAAATCTTTGGCGAAAGAAAGCATCTTATTTGGTTGGGAAATAGTATTAAGTGGTAAAAATCTGAAGTTTATTTTTTTAATCGTTATAGTTATGTAATGACACTAACCTTTTAGCTTTCCAAATTTTAACCTATATTTTTATATTATCTTATTTTTGAAATTACAAATAATTTCGATTGAAGAATAGAGCAGAGATCGATATGGGGTTCGGTGACTAATGGCTTCTTTGGTTTGTAAATGTGATTTTAAAATCACAACTTTAACCTAATTCTACCAACAATAAAACAAAATAACTCATGCAAAGTCAAAGAGTGTGTTCCATTTATACAACTTCTTTTCACAATAAAACAAAATAACTTATACAAAGTCAAATGGTGAGCCCCATTTATACAATTCTTTTTTAAAATCAAAATCTTATTTTGAAATCAAACGCTGCGTAAGCCTCCGCCATTGAATCCCCTGAGGTGGCCTAATTTCGAGCGGTGCAAGCTCCAAGGTCGGTGCCAACAACACCCAACGAGATTGTCGGTGACCTCTGATGTCTTTAGCCGTCCTGACTATGGATGTGTTGGATGATGTTGAAGCCACTGCCGTCACACTTCCGTTCCGTCGCTCTCTCCTCCTCTTGCATTTGTGAATGAAATTGGACTGATGTGCAATGAGGAAAAAAAATAGGGGTATAATTGCAAATCCAGAATATAGCTTGTCGACTAAGTGATCAAGCATTGTTAAGAGATTCTTTTGACTTAATTTAATAAATTGTGTTAATTTCATTTTGATTTATTAAATAAGAGGAATCTAATCAACTATTGAAAATTTAATTCCATCACTTAATTTGATAAATGAAACATGTGATTAGACTGACACTCTTAAATATTAAAATGTCCACAACATAAAATGGTATTTTGCAAAAAGGATAGTAATGAAGTGAAATCATGTTTGAAAATATTTTAGCTGGGCCACTGCGGACGCACGCTTAGTGTGGCCGAACTAATCACTTGTTCTATTAATTTATAGGCTGTTCACGTCATCACGTGGGTAATGGAGATTAGCGGGCTAAAACTAGGTCATCCCTCGTTATTAAAAATAAATAAATAAATAATAGTGTGTGCGTATGGAACATTTTTACTACATATGGATAAACTTTATCACGTAGTAACCACAGCCTCAGGCCTATTAATATTTGAGTAAATTAACAATTTATCCCTCGAGAGATCGATGTTACATCAAATCTAACATCAAGAAAAATTTTACATCAGTTTTGATCTTAACGTATTAAATGTACATCATATTGCCCATTCTGTCTGTTTGCCCTTAAAAATTCGACGGAACCCTTTGAGGGAAGAGGTAATATGATGTACATTTAATAAGTCAATATCAAAATTAATGTAAAAAAAGTAAGAAATAATGTCACATCAGATGTTTCCGTCCACTATTGGATGACAGACAACGGAATTGATCATTTGATGTATACTTAATCTGTTAAGATCTAATTTAATATAAAAAATTTATTGAGATTTGATTTGACATAATGTCAATTTCTTATAGGGCAAATTGTTAGTTTACTCTTGATATTTCCGTGCATGAATTGAGCGGTCCAATCTATTTCAAGTAGTTTGCACATATGTATGCATATTCGGGCCCAACTCTCCCTCAGAATTGGGCCACGTATAAGTGTGCAAGGGGCCCAATTCTGACGGAATGTCCACGCCGAGTTTTCGATTGAATAGACCAGCCCGGTATATTGTCCTGGGGTCAGGAACCAATCTAGCAACATGTGTGCGTCCAATGTAACACCTAATCTTATCCTATTTCATAGCGGTTTCCGTCTCGATAATGTCATATCACCCGTAATCTTCTTCTGTTGCGATGTAATACTCTGCCTTTTGTAGTCTTGTAACCGACGATTCATGAAGATGAGAATGTCCTGGAAGACATTGAACGTGTCCTTTCTTGGAGTGTAATCAACATGATGATGATGATGATGATGGGTTCTGTAGCGAATGGAGTTTGGTAGTCATAGTCGGGTGAGATAGACTTTTGCGAAAATAATACTTTTGATTAAAGGAAAATAAAACTCCATTACCTTAGAGTAGATGATTTAATGTAGCCGCAGAAGAGGGGGGAAAAAGAGAAAGAGAGGGAGGAATTATTCTTGAATTTGATCCAGTGCAACATATTGTAGGATATTTTAGATAGAGCCATGATTCACGATTTTTGCTGAATGTCCTTTCGAATTAATTTAAGTTCACAAAAGCAAAATTTTGGATTATAAGAAAAGGATAAATAAATTCTTACGCATAGCGTTGTTTTTTAATATTTCTCAACATAATCCTCAAATTCAAGCTGTATCTAGTTGGATTTACTAGTTATGAACATTGAAGCTAACGTAACTAATGATCCAATCATCTTCAAGTTTTGAAAAATTGTAAACTTAAATTACAAAACGATTTCTAACAAGAACAATTTAAATTTTTAGAATTAAGTACTCAGCTTTCAAGAGATTGTGACACCCCTTTTATATATATATATATATATATATCATATATCATCATCATCATATAATAATAATAATAATCATCATCATCATAATAAATCTTACAGAAAGAAAATGATTCACAAAATTATTTTCCACATTCGAATAAGTTTTTCACTTGTTACATAGTAATTCCTTAAATTTAAAGTGTTTTATATTGATAAATATATATAGAGTGAGAGAGAGTCAAAATTCTCATATATTGACACCAATTTCCTTCCAAGCAACAATCATAAATTGCCTTGCGTGCATTTTAGGACGAAAATAATAAAAAAGATTCAATTTCCTATTATGAAAAATAATGAAATTTACCAGAATTTTTTTCTCCCTTAATTTTGAGAGAAGTTGGAATTAAAAATGAAAACCCAATCAAAAGGTAAATTGATACGATCTATAATTTTCTAATAAAACCATAATATTCTCATCTTATTGGCTAAAATTAAGTAATATTCGAGCGTCAACTTAACGTGATCAATCTACATCTAAAAGTTACTAATTTGCTGCCTTTTTTATTTTTCCCCTTTTTTACAATTTATAATCTAGAACTTTGTTTACCGAAGAAAATTATGACAATTTGTTGAAAATTGTGTGCAATCTCGCCAATATCCTTCCTCCCAATTCCCAAATATACTCTGCCTCTCCTCCTTCTTCAATCACACCGTTGCCTCTTCTCCGTCTCCATCTCCATCTGCATCTCCGTCGCCCATTCAATGTCGATGAAGGATGAAGGAAGAATCCAAGAACCAATAGCCCTGAGATGATCCTCGTTCCTTCAATCGAGGGGGGCCTTGCGGATTGAAGCCCCTCGATAAATCAAGAATCTTGAACCCAAAACCCCTTGAACCCTAACCCTAACCCTAGAATTTTGGGTGCGACTGTGAAGAAAGAAGCAATGTCGCAGTTGAAGACGCTGTCGCACCTCGACAGCATCCCCTCCTCGCCGGGGAAGTTCAAGCCCGACAAGCCATCCTTCCAAATCCACCGCCTCCGCCTCCACTCCTCCCTCCTCTCCCGCCTCGCCTTCTGGTCCCTCCTCTTCCTCACCCTCATGGCCTTCCTGTTCCTCCTCTCCCCTCCCTCCTCGCCCTCCTCCTCGTCATTCTCCCAGCCTCGTCGCAACCTCGGGAGCGGTGCCTCATGGGGCGGGCGCGAGTGGGAGAAGCGCCTCCGCAAGTCCGCTGCCCCGAGGTCCAACCCCGGTCGCACCGTCCTCGTCACTGGCGCTGCCGGCTTCGTCGGCTCCCATGTCTCCCTCTCCCTCAGGCGGCGCGGGGACGGCGTGGTTGGCCTCGACAACTTCGACAGCTACTACGACCCGGGTCTCAAGCGGGCCCGCCAGAACCTCCTTTCCCGATCGGGCGTCTTCATAGTCGAGGGCGATATCAATGATCGCGAACTCCTGAAGAAATTGTTCGATGTGGTTCCGTTCACCCACGTGATGCACCTTGCTGCCCAGGCCGGCGTCCGGTACGCGATGGAGAACCCATCGTCCTACATCCACAGTAACATTGCCGGGTTCGTGAATCTTCTTGAAGCCTGCAAGTCGGCCAACCCTCAGCCAGCCATAATCTGGGCCTCGTCGAGTTCTGTCTATGGGCTTAACTCCAAGGTGCCCTTCTCAGAGAAGGACCGAACCGATCAGCCTGCAAGCCTCTATGCTGCCACAAAGAAGGCAGGCGAGGAAATTGCTCATACTTACAACCACATTCACGGGCTCTCGATTACAGGCTTGCGGTTCTTCACCGTCTACGGACCCTGGGGCCGCCCTGATATGGCATACTTCTTCTTCACCAAGAACATACTGAAAGGAAAGCAGATCACAATATATGAGGGGCCTGATCACAGTTCGGTGGCCAGAGATTTCACCTATATTGATGACATTGTGAAGGGATGTCTTGGGGCTTTGGATACGGCTAAGAAGAGCACGGGGAGCGGGGGCAAGAAGAAAGGGGCTGCCCAATTTCGGATATTCAACTTGGGGAACACGTCCCCTGTCCCAGTGACAGAGCTTGTTAGGATCCTTGAAAAGTTGCTTAAGGTGAAGGCCAAGAAGAAGCTGCTTCCACTTCCGAGGAATGGAGACGTTAAGTTCACTCATGCGAACATAAGTTTGGCTCATTCCGAGCTCAGGTACGAGCCCAAGACCGATTTAGAGGCTGGGTTGAAGAAGTTCGTTAAGTGGTATATCAGCTACTACAACAATGGTTCAAAGAAGAGCTCCTTTCGGTGAAACGTCTTGACACCTCGGGCTATAACGGATCATGATTCTTGGTTATATGGATCACCTGTGCTGGTTATTTAAGACTGGTGCAATTTACTCTCATTGCTCTGTGCCTCATTGACTGATACCTCCATTTATTGAAAGAGCATTGGAGTTTATAGATAATTTGGCTGATCAAATCGGGCTTTTGTTATGTCTTAACATACTCTCAATTTCATTACATTTGATTCATCTAGTAGGCTATATTGTACAGTCGTTGACCATCACATTACAAAGTTATTGAATATTGATGATTGATGGGACTTTCCTATGTCTCTCAGACCAATTTCGACTAGAGCTTGTTGCAACAATAAAGATCTTTCATTTGCTGTATGATAATCTCACCACAATGTCGAACTACGACTTATAGAATTCCCCGAGCATTGCTACCAAATGCATTGTTTAGAAGAAGCTGCTACTACTGGCATCTACTAGTGCATTACATGAAGCACTGAGATAATCAACTTAATAATATCAACTTAAAAGCGCACAAATGCAAGTAATGTATTCAACATATTCTTTGTTCTTCAAATTTTCAGTGCTCACCCTTTTTGGGGCCTCATTACAAACTCACCGAGACAATTCTGCTGAAGAGATATCAGAATCTGAGTCTAATTCCCACCAACCTCGGACATCATCTTCCTGAGCATCGTTTCCACTCTCAGTACCTTCAATATCCCGAACGATGTCCTCATCGATCTCATCATAAAACTCATACTTTTTCCTCTCCGCCTCAGGATCGTAAGTCCATTCCAATCTCTTAAGTATCTCCCGGTCCTTCCAACGGCCCATGACTGATACAGCTTCCTTCTTCGCCTTTCCCATCAGAATCTCCTTCCACGAAAACCCAACATCTGCCGTTCTCTTCAGAGCCCCATCACTAATATCCCCGACCACGACTGTCTTAAGACACCTCTCCCTTGCTTCCTTGATAACCCCCACGAAATCCGAGTCATCTGATACAAGAACAAGACAATCAGCTCTCCTTCGATCCATCATATCGATCATATGATTCCTCAGGGCGATATCCGCTGCTTCAGGCCTATCAGACACGGTCTGGACCCAGAACCCTGCACGCTTCAACTCGTCCGCTAGCCCGCACCCAACTCTCGGCGTCAAAATATCCCTTGCAGCATTCTTATACTTCTCCATCTTCATCGCATACTTAGCCACCAAGTTGACCCTCCTCTTCCCTCTGGCAGACTCGATCTGGCTCAATCTCTTTTTGTGTTCACTCTCATGGATTTGCCTAAAGTGGTTGACGAGCTTCTCGTTTGTGTAGAATTTCCGGCCGCAAACCCGACACAAGTACGGCTCAGACGGCTTGATGACTCCCTTGTTCTCCAGCTTATCCAACAGTTTCCTCTCCTTCCTCTGTTCCCTAACGACTGGAGGGACATAGCTGAAGGAATGGCTATTAGCATAAGCCACCATGTGCCTCACATAGCCAAAGGAAGAAGATGCTGCCTTTAGCTTTGTGGCGGCTTCGAAAGGTGGGAACGAGTTCGGAGGCTTATTGTCCAAGTCCCAGAAAACGGCAACATTCGCTCGGTTGGGTTTCTGCGTCGAGGCCGACCGCGGTTCCGACGAACTATAGCATGATCCGCGAGTGTAGTAACAGGGTCTAGTGAAGTCAGCTATGCCTATGCGGCTATTCAGGTTAAAGCAATTTCCATGGCGAGGGAAGCTGAGAATCTTCCGAGCTTTTAGAAGCATGAAACTTCTCCAAGAAATTCCCAACTGTTCAGTAAGTCTGGAGACTCTACCGACTCCAATCTACGGCGAAGTAGGGTTAACATATTCTTGTCTGGTCATGTCTTCATTTGGATAGAAGAAGGGAAGGGAGAAAAACATGGAAACTCACCGGCGGCAAGGCAAGATTGACGGTCGCTTGCTAGCTCAGCCGCAGTTCTCCTAAGCCGGGCCTTCTCTCTGAAACCAAACGCAGAACAGAGAACGAGAGACTAGAGAGAGAGAGAGAGAGAGAGACGGAGACAGAGAGGGGGGTGGCAGAAAGGGGACTAACTGAAGATGGAGGAAGATGAGGGGAATAATTGGGCTTTTTGGCCCAAGTAAAATGTGTGATAGCCCAAGTCAGAAGGCCCATTGTTTAGTCCATTAAGTATTAGATCAGTTTCCAAACCAAGGGCCCAACAATTTTCTTGCACAATATAAAGTGCATTTTTTTGTTTTTGATGAATAGAATATCAAGGGCATTACATTGAAGTATTAGTATGTTCTATGCATGAAATTAAATACATATTTTTTTCCTTACATTCATATCTTCTCTATCTCTACTATTATAAAGGCTAAAGATACTTTTTCATCTCATTTTATGTTTTCGATGATACCCTCGCCGCATATACTTCAATTAATTAAGACTATAATAATATTTGTTAATAAACACATCAAAACATATAGTTACAAATGTGTGATACAATTCTATTTAAGAAAAAATATAACTTTTTATTGTTTGTGAAAAATGCTAATGATACACCCGTTTCAGACAAGATTCCGAGGATATAATGGTATATTTTATACTAATAGCTACCCACTAATTTTACTTTTCCGTCTCATACCCTATGTTCTCTCCTCTCTCTCTCTCTCTCTCTCTCTCTCTCTCTCTCTCTTTCCTCACTTTTCTAACTGTGTTCCTTAATTTTAATTTTACATTAATATATTCCTTTTCTTATTATGTTCATTTGTTTTGAAATTTCGTACATCAAAGTTGATTTATTTGCTTTTTTTAAATAAATAATTCCTTCTTCAGTTAATGTAATGTAATTCATCCGCCAAACTAAACATAATTTTCGAAAAATATATGAAATATTCCGACCCATATTTAATTGCTAAATAATGTTTCTTCTCTACCAACTTTGCCCCATAAAAGGGCAACTGAATTGAAGATAACTTTGGCAGTCGGTGCGAGCATTTAGCTTTCAAAGGGAAGGTGATGCCCTATTTATGGACTTGTCTCTAGTCGTGTTAATTTCTCAGCGGAATGTAGGGCCTATGGCACGTACCACTACTATCACGCAATTGCAAATCGTGTCTCGTTTTAGGAGTGTATAGTCCATTACATATGTTAATCGGACTATGTTTCCTCGATCAATTTCCCTTTCCTAAGTACAGAAGGCAGAAAAGAACATATATTAGCAAAAAAAAAAAAAAGGTGAAACTTTTTAATTATTAAATCGTGGCCCATCAGCAAAAATGAAAATGGAAAACTCTAAAGGCTATTCTCGAAAAGTAAGAAGAAAGTGATCGAGACTAGAAGGACAACAACCGCAAATTCAAACACAAAGAGATTCTGTGTAGTATCCAACTTTGATCTTATGGTAAAAAGGCGCAACAAAGTAAAAAAAAAAAATTGCAGAAATTAAACTTTCAAAATTTGATGCAAAAAAGGGTTCCCTAGGCAACAAAAAACGGGGTTTTGTTCAGAAAACTGTTTTCTAGGAACACTCCAAGAGACGTGGTTTTCTTTTTATAAAAAAAAATCATCATCTTGAAATGCAAGCTTGGTGTCGGAGAAACCCTTTCCTTGATCTTAGCTAATTCATATTTCGAGGAACGTCGTAGTTTTTCAAATTGACCATGTCACTTCGGTAGGTGAATGCTATTCACATTATCGGAATAGACCGGGCAAGTTCTTGATATTTTTCGGCAGTTATCATTGCGAGCAATTGTTGTCTCTATTATCATTTTTCTCTGTTTGAAAAGTACAGGTCGAGTTCTTCTTTTTCTCGACCTCAATCATGACGAGAATGGTGGAGATGATTCTGTCAAGCACAAACAAATATATGTATGTATTTACATGTAACGTGGCTGTCAAATTCAAAATCAAAACCCAAACGTGATGTCATTCACTGTCATCGATGACCCAATTTCCTCTCCGTCTTTTCTTTCACCAATTACATTACGCACTCTCACTTCCAACTCGGTATTTTTAATTAAGAGTAAATTGCAGTTTGACCCCATCCTTTGAGTTTAGGGACAGAATGTCCCTGACTTTTAAAAATTCACTTCACCACCCAACTTATTTAAAACGGAACAAAGTTCATCCTAAATTACTTTCTCTACAAATTTTCCGGCCTTATTCATTATATATTTTATCAAATAATTTTAAAAATAAAAAATTTGACATTTGAAAGAGGTTAAAAAAAAAAAAGGAGGGAGGGAGGGAGAGAAGGGGGCGATAGTGTCCGGGCAGACCCCCATCTCAAGACACGAAAAAAAGAAGAAGACAGAAGACGAATATCGTTTGAACAAAAAATAAATGTCCACAGATCATAAAAAGATCGTTGCACCAAGGGAGGGAATAAACTCAGCATCCTAATACCTAATTTAATTATCTCAATTAATCAAAGTACAATCTTTTAGCTTGTTTAGATCATTGAGAAATCAAAGCTTGGCTTCAATTATGACTCAGCTCCAATAGAAATAATTGAGCAAAAAATGGGGACAGGAGCATTGTCATGATGATTTACCATTCGAAAGACTTCATGGATTTCGATTTTGTTGATGAGATTAGCATAGCCCTTGATGAGCTCCTCCAGTTGGTTGGGTGGGATTTCATCTTTGAACTTGGCAAGCAATACGTGATTCTACTACTCCATCTGCTTCTTCCATCTCGTAGAGAGAGGTTTCGGAGATAGAGAGCGGTGGTGGCAGGTGGCTCGAACCGGCCACCGCTGTCCCCCTTCTCTCTCTTCCTCCCTCTCTTCAACGTTCTGAATTCCTTTTTTTTCCCTTTCAAATGTCAAGTCTCTTGTTTTTAAAATTATATTCTAAAATTTGTAATGAATAAGTTAATTCTCGACTAGAAAATTTGCCGGAATAAGTAACCTAGGGTAAACTTTGCTATGTTTTAAATAGTTCGGATGGTGAAGTGCAAATTTTCAAAGGTTAAGAACACTCTACCTCTTGCCTCAAAGACTGTGGGGCAAATCACATTTTACTCTTTTATTAATTATTATCCATCAACAATTATGATATTTTGAATCGTCAAGACAAGGGCACAAAAAATAATGATAGATTAATTTTTACATGCTCAAATATCTAATATTACCAAAAATAAAAGTACACAATTATAAAGATGCCCACCTTTTTAAAAAAAAAAAATTTGGAGGCCTCGCCAGTAATATCCTTTATGGCTAATGTTACTATAAACAAAAGTAAACTAGGTGCACATTGCACAGGTACGTAAAAAGAATATAAAATTTACTTTGTTTTTTTTTTTTATGAAGAAATACTTTAATTTATCTGGAGAACTTTTTTCAAAAATTATTTTTATATTTCTTTCGCAATGGATAACTTTTTATATTTTTAAAAGAAAATATATTAATATCCTCTCAGTACCCAACACACGTATGTAGAAAAATGTGAAGAGAGAATGGTCGAAATCGACAAATGCACAAACCTCCCATAAAAAATTAAATTATTTGAGCAATCGAAAATGAAAATCAATCATGAACTGAGGATTTTAAAAAATAAAGTCGTGATGTATTCTTGTGTCACGCGCCTGCTTTTATATTATCATAGTTGATTCTGAAGGCATATGTAAATATATGTAAATACTTATATGCAAGGGCATAAAATAGACTTGCGCATATAAAGGCATAAGCATGCCTATATCCTAAGTAAGGTTAATATTTATTTTGGCTCATCAGCTGGTCAGCAATTCTTGGAATATATATTTTTAAAAAGACAATGGTTCAATTCCAAGTTGTAACAAAAAAATTAGAATCCTCCATGAAGGAGGATAGCAACAACTTGCCAATGTCCAATTATAAAAGCTGCCCTACTCTCTGTTCAGTAGCTTTCAAAAGAGAGAGAAAAAAAAAAAGAATGTGCGGGGAATGAGATGTTATATTGTGTTTGTTATATGTATATACGAAGGTATGTCTTTATGAATATGGATAAAGAATGTGCGGGCCTTACACTAATCGAGGCTTGAAACCACAACCACACGCACAATTACAAAATTAAAAGGATAAAACTATTAAAGTATCATATTTTCCATTCCTTTGCGTTGGTGACCTAATTTCAACTGATCTCTCATACTTTACTCTCTTTTCATTCGAAAAGAACGGTTTTTTTTTGTTATAAAAAAAGAATTATTATTAAATTTATAAAACATTGCCCAATAATGTAAATGGTGGATTTGAAAAATGGTAGCAGCCTGAGAATGATTAGGTCTGCACCTTCAGGGCATATAGGTTAAATTATTTAAGTACACTGTTTTCTTTCCAGCTTCAAAGAGCAAATAAAATTAAACAGTAATAATTTGAAATCTTGAAGTAAATTGGGAATATATATCCCTGAAACACCAACCACACCTATCAATTTTTTTATGGTAAATTTCGAAAACACCCCGTATAATTTGTAACACGGTGAATAACACCTTCTCCTTTTAAAATTAGTCACATACCATCCTTTTTTTTTGTTGATTTTTAATGTCTTTTTCTTAAATCGGATAAGATTTGATTCGAATAAAAAATCAGGTGACGGTTCCATTTATACAGTTTTATGACATGGAATCCATGTGGCAACGTGAATATTCTCTTGGTGCTACGTCAACAAAAGCATGAGTGATGTGGCTAATTTTTGAAGGGAGGAATGTTGTTAATCATTTCACAAATTATAGAAGATCTCATCGAAATTTACCCAAAAAAAATTCAATGACCGAACATTAATCACATATGTATGTGTGTATATATATATATATATATATGCATATCCATAGTGAGCGATGAGAATCCAAAGTTGCCCAGAGAAACCAAATAAGGAACGGGACAATGTATATTGCCTGATTTTCATTTTCACATATATCTTTGGGTTAATAACAAAAAAAAAATATAAACTTTTCATATTTTAATAATTTTAATGTGAATTTTTTTCTTTAACGTAAAAATACATAAACTTTCGAGTTTATAACAATTATAGCTTTGGACTGAATCGAAGTCACAAAGGGAGCCGACGACCTCAATCAGGGGAAGGCGCCGACCACCCCAATCGAGGAGTGGTGGTTGGAATTGAGACCCCCACCTCCGGAATCGAGAAAACCCTCAAATTGTGAATTCTTTAGATTCTGGGGTTCTTTAACTTAAAAATTTATACATTTTTAGGTTAAAGAAAAAAATTCATTCTAGAATTATTAAGATGTGAACCATTTATATTTTTTATTATTAATCCTATATCTTTTACTCTTTTTTTTGGGGGAGCAGAAGTCATGTATGCGAACTGTGAAGTCAGCGTCAGAATTTTATCATATACTGTTTAAAGGACCATACAAATGACTAAGTCCAATGTTAGGCAATGCCTAACATAATTATTTTCCGGAAGATGGATCAACGATATATGCTGTATCACGTTTTTTCGCATTTCCAGATCTCAACTGAGTATAAAATTATAAGATTTGAGCCTTCAAAAAAAAATAATCATCATAATATGATCTTCCCACCGGGTGTGTTTGTTTTATGAACAAAATTTAATTCAACTCAACTCAACTCCACTTATTTTAAATTCAACATCTCAATCATTACTTCTTTTTATTTTTTAAATATTTTTAACCATTCAATTCAATTTTTAATATTAAATTCTCTCAACTATTCATTACTTTTTCACAATTCAATAACATAATCATTACTTAATCATTATTTTATCTCAATTATTTATTACCTTTTCACACTTTTTCTCATAATTCAACAATACAATCATTACAAACCAATTAAAACTAAAACTCAACTCAACTCTCAATCCAAACGCACTCATAATAAGTCAAACCAGGTGAGGAGGAGGGATGCCAAATTCTACAGAGCCAAACAGCAAGAGTTAGGTTTCCCACCGATTGATCCTCTGACTTTTTTCAACTTAAAAATTGACAATAAATTAAAAAAAAAATTGAGGGGTTTAATCGTATGGGTAACAGGTGGCACTGTAATTGTAGTAGGCTTCGTTGTAACCGAGAAATATAATTGGCATTGGAAAGTAAAGAATCTTCCTAGTACTAGTAAGCTGCTGTTGTTGGAAATTATGTCAAGTCTAGCGCACTGACTCCGCTGGTGGGGTCTTAATAAAACGACAATTTCAAGAAAACCTATTATCGAAAGTTTGAAAAGAGTCTCTACTACATGGATTTCCAATTTTTAACCACCCAAAAAGACAGAGAGAAAAGAAAAAGAAAAGAAGAAGAAGAGAGAAATAGTCCCTCCCCAACTAATAATGGATTAATTCCGAGATAAAGTCCTATTACAGTGAATTCCCACAAACAATTTCTGCAAATAATAAGTTTGGGGGGGCATACGTGCACCAAGAACTTCCTTCAAGCATCGGATGGCTTGCCATTCTCCAACAAAGCTTAATACAAGAGAAGGTCGAAGGATTAATGGAACTCCGATGGAGCAGACGATCGGTGTCTTGGAGTAGTGTTCGTAAAGGCCAAAACGAGAGACCTCTAGTGCAGAAAGCTTCCTAATTAGAAGAGTTGGTCTAGGTGGATAGGACGTAGACTATGATTTATTTATAAGGACGTACCTAGTATTGCAACTTTTGTCCAGAGGATGACAGGGTGACCGAAGATTTCAATTCTTAAATTTATTTTCAATCATTTACCTAGAGCTCAATACTAAAACTTTAGCTTGCTAGAGGTTTTTGAGTTGGATAAGTGATTCAAATCAATTTGATTTTGTATAATAATTATAAGTGTTGATAAATATATTGATGTATGAGAATATATATATATATATATATTTATTTATTTATATAGATGTGAAAGTAAATGAAAAATTTATTATTAAAATACTATTTTTAAAAATGATTAGGAAAAAGTATGAGCGATGAATTATCATTAAATGAAAGTTTAAAACTAATTAGAAAAAAGTATGATTGAGAAAGTACTATTAAATGAAAGAGAAATGTAAAATAGTTATTATTATATATTTGAATTTGAAGAAGGTTATAGTTGGATTAGATAGAATCGAATTATTATTCAAAAAAACAAATAAAGCCTTAAAAAGAATCTTTCAATTGTTCCCTTACACAGTGGTTCTGATTGAGCTCGGTGAGTTGATAGGGTTCTTTTGATACTGACATCTCGTACTGGTTGGGTATGTTCCTCGACGAGTGATAGATCTGTAACAATCTTTAAACAGAGATCAAAGGTTTCATCACTTGTCCTTAAAAAAGACAACCACAGGTTCACGACTTAAATTAAGAAAATATCGATATAAAAAGCCAAAAATTGTGCATCTCGCTTCCTATGATAATTAATATCGATATAAAAAGCCAAAAATTGTGCTTCTCTCTTCCTATGATAATTGATCTTTGTCCCCACCTAGACAACATAACGCCGTGCGCGACTCAAACTCAACTGATGGAAATTCAAAATATTGAGCTGATGCACATACTCTAGTGATATGAAGTTCACACATTTGGGGATCATAATCAATCAATTATTATGAGATCATTCCGAGTAGGGGCATTAGATTCGATTAGATCTTGGGAAAACTAGCAATTTGGTCTTCGAAAGACCACATTGCCATCAATTTAATTATTCAAAGATATTTGACCTCAATAAGATCATTCGAAAATCATATTGCTATCAATGGTCATTCAAAGATTTTTACTATCATTATGATCCTTCAAATATCATATTGACATCAATTCAATCCTCCATTAAAAACAGTTAGAATTGCTTGATCCGTCAAATAATTTCTATAAAAATAGAAAAAAAATTTAGACAAAAGAAAAACTACCCTCTCTCTGTCTCTCTCATACTCTCTTCATAACATTCAGTCTTTATATATTCATGTTAAAAATGTATGTGTCTACTTGGTTTCTTTGTTCTTCATCTAAATATCAATGGAAAAAACGAAGATGAAGGAGATGGAGACTATTAAGCGGTCGACAGAATCACAGTGCACGTGTTGAATTGTGAAATATTATCGATTTTTTATTTCAGTAGATAAGTTTTTTTCTATTTTTATTTTTATTTTTTTATAGAAATTATTTGACGGAGTTAAGTAATACTGACGGTGTTTTTAATGGAGGATTAGTTTGGTGGACACAATGATCTTTGAAGGACCATATTAATAGCAAAATTTTTTGAAGAACTAAATTGATGGTAATATGGTTTTCAAAGGACCATATTGATAGCAAAAAAAATTAAATGACCAAATTCATGATAATAAAATATTTAAAGGACCATATTGATGACAAAAATCTTAGATCATTCGTGAGCATCAAACTCACAAAGAACATAACAGAGCAGAACAGAGCTGACAAGCTCCTCCCCTGCCCTGCCTAACCGAAAGATTCTTCAGCTCAAAAAAGGACCCAAAAAAAAAAAAAAACAGAAACAGACAAGTCACATCTGATCAAAGTCGGACCACCGATCCTCAATCGCACCATCCACCCAACTTCAAATCAACGGCGGAAACACATCCCAACAATTACAGCCGCCATTGACAACTGTCAGTCTGTCACCGTAAATCTTCCCTTCACCCCCAACCCGAAGCCATAGCCAAACTCGAACCCATATCTGAGCTAAGCTCTCAAATGTGGACTGTGGGAAGAAAGAAAGTGGCACATTAATGGCACACAGCTCCACCTCCACCCTGATATTTTGAAGACAAAAACACCACTGCTCACTTCCCCTTTCTCACTCTCTCCTCTCCTTCCTCTCAATCAAATCATCAATCAAATTTGCAGAATTCGGAATGACATAGCAGAACCTTAGCTCCCGACATGTTCTCGAGGAGACTGAGTCCAGTCTGCAGCTAAAGTTCAGATTTTTTGGCCTTCTCGAGCAAGAAACTATGATGGGTCTCTTCCGTTGTCTGCTGTTTCTGCTTCTGTTGGTGGCATTTCCATGCCCTCGAACAGTTTGTGGCAATGCCGAGCTCGAGGCTCTCATGGAGATCAAGTCCTCTCTGGACCCGGGCAACAAGATACTCACTTCTTGGACCAGGGAAGGCGACTTCTGCGCCGGCTCTTTCGAGGGAGTGGCCTGCAATGAGCACCACAAAGTGGCCAACATTTCGTTGCAGGGGAAGGGCCTCTCCGGCTCGGTGTCACCGGCGGTGGCCGAGCTCAAGTGCCTGTCGGGTCTTTACCTCCATTACAATTCTTTGACGGGGGAGATACCCAAGGAGATCTCTAATTTGACTGAGCTGACTGACCTTTACCTCAATATGAATAATCTCTCCGGGAGCATACCTTCGGAAATCGGAAATATGGCTAGTCTTCAAGGTCAGCAGTCGATTTCATCTCGCAAGTTCCAGTATTTTTCTTTGTAGCCGTGTTCTGCTTACATAACATGCTGTTTTGCTCTGACCATTTTATGCGTGCTTCACGGTTTTCCTTATCGATCAATTCGAACCTGTAATATAATCAGAAAAAAATGAAAGAAAAACAGCTCCTGGGTTGTCCTTTCATGGCTTGTTTGCTCATTTCAGAGAACACGTCATGCTTTAAAGTAATAGTGGCTGAATCTGTGAATGAACCAAGCGTAATGGCCACTTTTTCAACAGCAATACGGAAAAATGGAAGAATTTTACTAAATCTATCTTTCCAAGTTATGATTCTTAATTGCATATGTTATTATCTTGCAGTCCTGCAGCTATGCTGCAATCAACTGACCGGCAATATTCCTCAACGAATGGGGTCCCTCAAGAAGCTCAGCGTCCTTGCTCTTCAGCACAACAAATTAACCGGCGAGATCCCCCAGAGCCTGGGGAATTTAGCAACTTTAACAAGGCTTATCTTAAGTTTCAATCTGTTCACTGGTACAATTCCTCTGCAACTTGCAAACCTTCCTCAGCTGCAGGTCCTTGATGTGCAAAACAATTCCCTCACAGGATTCGTGCCAAATGGTAATTTTACGAAAATCATGTAGCAGTTCTTTTCTTCATCTTTACACATGTTGAGAGTGATACCTGATGCTTGATAGATTTCCAATCTTAAGGTTTGAAGAGATTGGACAGAGGGTTCCAATACGAGAATAACCGAGGATTGTGTGGATTTGGGTTTGCATCCATGAGGGTCTGCAACGATTTTGACAGATCAGGCATAACTGATCTTCCATTCGGGGTGAACACGGATAAGACCGTACCTGGCCCACAGACCGCGATTCCCTTGACACATTCGGGTCAATCACGGGTACCGCGAATGGCACTCATTGCAGGTATTCTGACGGCTGCGATCGTGTTCATAGTCACTGGGACCCTCACGTTCTATCGGTTCCGCCGGGGGAAGCAGAAGATTGGTAGTACGGTTGATGCTTCTGAGAGCAGGCTCAGCACCGACCACTCCAAGGATGTTTGTAGTCGAAGTGCATCCCCACTCGTTAGCCTTGAATACTGTAGCGGGTGGGACCCGCTTGACGACGGGATTTACGGGAACGGGCTTGGCCTGCCTCAACAGGTCCCTCAGGGCATCAGGTTCACATTAGAAGAGGTTGAGTCCGCTACCCATTACTTCTCGGAGGCTAACTTGTTGGGTCGGAGCAACTTCTCATCCGTGTACAAGGGGGTACTCCGAGATGGGTCCCAAGTGGCCATCCGGAGCATCAACGCGACGAGCTGCAAGTCTGAGGAAGCTGATTTTGTGAACGGCCTTAACCTGTTGACCTCTCTGAGGCACGAGAACCTCATCCAACTCAGAGGTTTCTGCTGCTCTAAGGGCAGGGGAGAATGTTTCCTCGTGTACGATTTCGCTTCAAAGGGGAACCTCTCTCAGTATCTCGAATTGGAAGACGGGAGCAGCCAATCCCTTGATTGGCCCACGAGGATTTCCATCACCAAAGGCATCGCAAAGGGTAAGTTGTTTCTCTTAAATGACTGAATTCTCTAAAACCTAAAGTCGGCATGACGATTTACAGAAAGATGGAACAGCCAAGTATAAGATGTGGTTTTAACATAATTATGGGATTATATATCAAAGAAATCTGTTTTAAATACATGGTTGAGCCGTGTTTTGGTAAATTTACATCATTGATTTCTTCATTATCGACTAGGAATTGGCTATCTACACAGTGGCGAAGCCAACAGGCCTCCAGTGGTTCACCAGAACATATCGGCCGAGAAAATCCTCCTTGATCAGCAACTAAGCCCACTAATTATGGATTCTGGACTTCCCAAACTTCTCGCCGATGATGTGATCTTCTCAACCCTTAAAACCAGCGCTGCCATGGGCTGTCTTGCACCTGAGTACATCACAACGGGGCGTTTCACCGAGAAGAGCGATGTCTATGCATTTGGAGTCATAGTATTCCAAATCCTGTCGGGCAAACTGAGATTGACCAGTTCGATGAGATTTGCTGCAGAGTCTTGTAATTTCGGGGATTTTATCGATCCAAATCTTCTAGGGAATTTCACCAAACCTGAGGCAGAAAAGCTCACCAGAATAGCGCTTGGCTGCATGGCTGAGGTTCCTGAGAGCAGGCCTAGCATTCTTCAAGTGACTGAGGAACTGGAAAACTGTGGTCTGAGGGACTGATCCAGCGTATATAAGTTCAACTTATTAGTCGAAACATCATCGAGTTCGTGATATGGTAGGATGAGTTCCAGTCGCTCGGGATGTGAATGTGAATCATTTTATTGCAGAAACAAGAGGGTGAAATAACATTACTGCTGATTCTAACCTATGATCGAGCCTGCTTAATCAAAACCCAGCCTGATTGTGATCGATTTGGATCGTGGGCATGAAGGAAAGATCAGGTCTGGTAAATTGCCCGTGTTCTACCTGTACAATTGACCGTCCTGATAATTAGTTTTTAAATGTCTTCTCTAGCTGCTGTCTTTGCCCGGTAATCACGCAATCGCTCTGTTGCCTGAAACCTAATAAAAAATTACTTGCCGGGCAAGAGAATGTTTAGTAGTATATGGAGAAAAGTAGAAATCTTGTGATTTGAGATTGGGACAAATTGAATTTTTCGAGGGTAATTAACACCCTGTGATTTACTTTGTGAGACATAATGAACCTCACCGTTAGTTTTTTCATCACTTTTGATCCTCAAAATTTTCTTTTTGCTATTATTATCCTCAAACTTTTAACCTTTTCAATTTGATCCTAAAATTCGGAGAGAAAAAAGGGAGGGGGCTTGGATTGCCGGTCGGAGACTCCGACCCCATCACCGAGGTCGTTGACACCCACAGAGGATACCAAACACCTCAAGGATGGGGTTGGGTCACCGATTTGGTGGGCCCAGCCCCTGATTCGACCTATATCTCAAATTCGAAATCCCGATCAATTTGGGAGTGGGGGTCGTGCGACCCCAACCCCACCTTTATGGTCGTCGGCATCCTTTGTGGATGCATGTGACCTCAGTGGTGGGGTTGGGGTCGCTGACTAGCAGTCCCAGTCCCTTCCCTTTTTTTTCTTTCCAAATTTTAGGATTAAATTGAAAAAAAGTTAAAAGTTTGAGGGTAATAATGATAAAAAGAAAAGTTTGAGGACCAAAAGTGATGAAAAAACTAACGGTGAGGTCCATTATGTTTCACGAAGTAAATTACGCGGTGTTAGTTGTTCCTCGAAAAATTACAAAGTCTAATATGCTCTAAACTCAGATCACAATGGAGATTTTTGTACCTTTTCCTTATATTATTATCGAATGATCTTTTCATTTAATTAAAATCATCATACTTTAATTTACACTTTGCAAATGCTGAGTACGGCAATACATCGTAATGGAAGCCAAATCACTGAACAGATCAAACAGCGAGGTTTGGCTTTGTATTTCCCAATTTCATGAAGTCATATCTTCGCATCGGGCGCTCAGTTCTCGGAGAAATTAAGCTGAATCGTTCCATACATTCAATAGACATATTCAGCAGAGAAATAACACCAACATGTAATTAAAGTCAAAGCTAATATCATCATTAACTTTGAGAAAAAATCAATAGAAAACTGCAAAAGCACAGAGTCATACACACGCACGCATGCATCTATACATTGGTCGAGATTCGATTGGGCTTCCAGATATATGGTGGCAAATGAGGTGGGTACCATATGAGAAAAAAAGAAGAAGCTTTTCTAATGAGGTGGCTACCATATTTTTATTTATCGATATCAATTTAAACACTAAAATGTGATTATGATGACCGTTTCCTGTAAAATAAAATTATATGAAATGAGATATTTCTCATGTGTTGAAATCCTGTATATATCGGTCATATGTCTAGTAAAAATACATCAGCATTGACGTGTATCCTTAATTTTCTAAGGAGGTTTTGTTTCTGCCATTTTAAGTGTAATATAAGGAAATGTCGTTATCTATATCCTATACAATACAATCAATTTGTGTCAGCAGCCAAGTAATATATAGGCAAAATTATATAAGGTATAAAATACATGTGTTTTATCTATTATTTCCCATCAGCAGCTCGAGGCTGCCTAGTAGTGTAATAAACAAAGTGTCCTGAAAATGACTAATTGCTAATTTGTCTGCCCGACAAATGAATTTTTTAATCAGTCGGATTTTCATTAACTATTTATTTATACACTGTGCTAGAAAAAGTCAAAATATTTTTTCAAAACATAAAAAACAAGTGGCATATATCTTCCAATATCTAACTAGATAGAATTATAATTATGTTAGCGGCTCCACTTTTTCCATTCTTTCAAGTTGTTGGGATCTATCATGCAATTTATTTATTTTTTAGTTTTTATAGTTTTCGCATTTTGGTATAAACTTTGTTAGCTATATATCTTTTTCAATTTCCCACCCTCCTTTTTTTTTTTATAGATATTAATAGTTGAAGAATGGAAATTATTTGCTGCTAAACTTCCAAGCTATATGCATCAGAAAAAGCATCGGTTGTGATCTTAAATTGAATCGAACATTTTACTTCAAAAGTACCTTACATTTTCTATGAAGCCTTTCAGCAATATTCCTGTAACTTAGCGGTTGGTCTAATATCGGGAACCAACTGCAATATCAAGACATAAAGTCGGTTTGATTGATGAAGAACAAAAAAGACATTAAGCAATCGTCATTTGTTAGTTTAGTTGCATATAAATTAATTATAAGATTAAAAATAAGCATGACATGTAATCCATATAAAATAACTAGCATATTGTGAGAAATAATGTCATATACGGAAAAAAACTAAAGAGAAATCCACGCATTTATAAGTGATTGGGTACCACAACCAATTAGTTTGAACTTTTGAATTGGAAATGGGACTAATCGCTTATAGGCTTGGTGGTGATAGTAGAGTGGGTTACGCTTTCGCAGCCATGTGCGAGCTTACACCATGCCAAGTTTAGTTTTGAGTCAGTCAAATTGCGCTTCATCTTAGTCCGGTCAAAGTGCGACCTCATTATCAATTATCCACTCTCATCTCGCCAGAGATATAAGAAGAAGTCCACCTCGTGGTTAAGTCCCGAGCACGGAAGTCTAGTCCTGACTTGTGGTCAGTTCTTGAGGGTGGGTGTTCAAGTTCACATAGCACGTGTAGATAAAGTATCAAAGCCACACGTTGTTACGTGAGAGCGAGGGCGAGACATATTATTCTACATGAAAAAACTAAAGAGAAATCAATGGATTTATAAGTAATTGGATATCACAATTAATTAGCTTGAACTTTTAGATTGAAAATAGATTTAATCGCTTATAGATCTAGTGATATTTTACACGCATGATATGTAAAAATATGATCAATTAAGCAGTTTCTGTATATTTCACAATAATTATTTATCGTCATAAAGCGAGTCTGCCCAAGCATGTTAAACTCGAGTTTTATAGATAAAGCGAAAATGCCACTGTTTTAATTTCTTATAGGGTGAATTTAACGAGGCTGTTGATCTTGATAATCTCAGCTCAATAGGAAGAGCATAATAAATGTCATCGTTTCTCGGGTAAATTTTAATAATGTGGTTGACTTGTTCTGCCGAATTAAAAAAAAAAAAGGAAAACAATAAAAAACGCGATTGGTTGGTGTCAGCTATGGAATTGGGTCCACAGGATGACGTGGCAATCTACAGGTCAACTGAGGATAGGGGTCCTGTAAACTTCGTACTACCGTTTATGTTTTCCGTAACATACGGAAACTCAAACCTCTTCTTTCACGTTTTGCACTTTGACCTTTTCAATCTTCTGGAATTTAATTTTTTTGGGCTGGATTTTCAATCTTCTCCATTAATTGCTATACCTGTATTTTCAATGAATTAAAGTTTTTTTTTGGTGATTATTTCTAATGAAAAAATAAGGTAATCAAGAATAATATAATGTCTCAACGTTTTCTTTCATAAGTTGTTAAAACACGTGAGAAGTATGCGGTCGATATAACGTCACACCAAAAATACAATTCATTAACACACCGAAAATATAATTTATTCGCTGACGGTTCTCAGTAATACCAGCAAGCATTGTATTTTAATTCTTCGATTAGGAAAATTAATACGATTAAAAAAAAGAAGAAGGTATCCTAGATTGTGGTCCAAAGGACGACTTTTCAAGACAGTCAGCCGGCTAAGAAAGATTCGAACCGGAAACAGTGAATCTAGTCAATGATCGATTGCGGTTTGTACTTCAATTGGACATCACTTTGCCATTATTTTTGTCCCTTCGTGGGTAAAGGAGGCAGCCCCTTCTACAACTCTTCCAGCGGTGGATCATAGATTTGGTTCACGTTATTCTCGATCTCGATTGGGTCCCGTCATTCAGGCATGAAACAATTTAATGTTACCAGTCACCAGACTCCGAAATTCAACACGGTCTCTCGATGCCGGGGGAGGAAAGAAATCTTCTTCATATATAATTAATTGCATATGATACGATAATATATATGGATATAGACAGTATTACAATATATCTATAAAAACGTATATATATATATAGTAACATAATAAACAAATACATATATATTTAGTTCATATATAATGTTTTGTGCATGTTAGAAAATCAGGGAAAGGGCGGCTGCTTTACATGTTGGGTAGAAACTAAACTTATTTTGCGATAGTGGCAGACCATTATAATACAGTGGGAGCCCACGGTATTTATCAATATCAAATCCAGTTGGGACCAATTAAGGAACATAGCCACCATTTAACGCGACCGCAACAATAGGTTTTGTCGCCATTTATCGAAATATCTTATCTCATGTTATTGTAAATTGTATAACTACCATTTCATTTATAGGATGTAGTAAGTATTCAATATTCTTAATTTAAAAGAAAACAGAGAAATTAATGGATAATATTATCTATTTAATATTGTTGTGCCCTCTCTCTCTTTCCATTCATGTGTCGACCTCTCCTTCTCCTAACCTCGCAATCCTATGCATTGTATCAAATTTCTTTTGGCCTTTTTTAAAAATTTTATCTCCAAATTCTTCCATTTTTATTTTTCTTACCTTTAATTTTGTTCTTCCTCTTTTAAAAAAATTCATCCATAATTCTATCAGAAAAAAAAACCCATTATATTTGGCGCGCAGTACAAATGGTTAGAGTCTAGCATAAATATATTGTCGTTATTGTTGTGCACGATGAAAGTGTACGTTGTAGACTGCATAACCCACTGCGAAGAAGATTATGACAACACAAATTATTTTTTCTTCGGCGCATGAGTGACTCGAGTATTTCTCATCTAGATTAGATATCGTACTTGCATAGATTATTGACCGATAACTGATAGGAGACTCCGGGAAAATTCACATAATCTCGATGCTGTGCCGAAATATTTGAATGCTTTTTCCATAATATAGAGTAAAAGTTTCCGTCTGTTAACAGTGAGGATTGGTGACAACATGCATAATCGCTTATGCAATGGGCAAGCTGAAAGTTCACAGTGGTCTGCATGTCGGGAAATAGAAAATCTGTACGGATCCCACGGTATATTAATTAATTAATAAAATACTAAATTTCCCCAAGTTGAATTCTGGGAAGAGCAATGTCAACGGTCTCCTCTCTTCTCTCTGTCTGACATAAAAAGCCTCCCTCCTTCCTGAAAACGCCATAACTTCGCAATCAAGAACACGACAACCCCCAACTAGGAAGAAAAGAAGAAAGAAAGAAGAAGAAAATGAGGCTAACTTGGTCGCCGGAAAGAGCCTCAAAGGCCTACATAGAAACCGTTACCGCAGTAAGTACGCCAACAATTTTTTCGGCAATCCTACCTTGTAACCTGTTCTGTCTGGGGAAATTATGTTTTATGTGGTTATGTGATTCACTTTATCGGATGATTATGTCTGCAGTGCAAAGCTTACCAAGAATCGGGTGTTCCGGAGCTCGTCTCTGCCATGGCCGCTGGCTGGAACTCTCAGCTCATCTTGGAAACATGGGCTAGGGGTAGGCCCATAGCCACCAGCATCGGCCTCGCTGTCTCGAGCAGCCACACCGGCGGCAGGCATGTCTGCGTGGTCCCCGACGAGCAGTCGAGGTTAGAGTATGTTACTATCGTGGGAGAGGTGGCCTCTGCCACGGAAGTAATCGTTGGGGAGGCTGAGGAAGCCATGCAAAGGATGGCGGGGATAGACTTCATGGTCGTGGACTGCAGGCAGGAGGATTTCGGGATGCTGCTGAGGACTGCAAGATTGGGAAGCCGGGGGGCTGTGCTGGTCTGCAAGAACGCGAGCTCAAGGGTCGGGTCAGGTTTCCGGTGGCGGAGCATTCTCGATGGAGGCGCACCCCGCCGCCTCGTGAGATCGGTGTTCCTTCCAGTGGGTAAGGGGCTTGACATCGCATATGTAGGGACCAGCGGAGGTGGCACTTCTGGTTCGGCCAGGAAAAACAGCCGTTGGATCAAGCACATCGATCGGGAATCGGGTGAGGAGATCATCATAAGAAAATGATAAATGCTTGACGGAACTATATCTTGTATATGTACATAAAATTAGTAAAATCGATTAGGAGGATGTATAAATTTCGCTTGAGAATAAATTAATCAAAAGTAAAATTTTGCTGACGATGTGATATGATATATGAAATGAAATCATCGATGATTTCATTCAGCTTAACAAACTCCAACCTTTACACTGTCCAAGAATCGCATTCAAGCCTCTTTAATTAGATCTCTTCCTATCCTGATACAGAGCAGTCTCTCAAGGCTATTCCCGTCGGGTCACAACTCGGAAGCTTTTCACTGATCTCAACATATCTCCTGAATATTGCTATTAAATTGATATAGAGATGAATCACATGTGAGGCATGAGCTCTCAAGCACTGTTAGTAACTCCAGCAATTGATAGTCCAAAGTATCAATTTCAATCCCAGCTGCCTCGGCTTCTTCGAAATGCCTTTTTATCTGAAAGCACCTTTTTGCTCTTTAGCCGTTTCTGCTCTCCAATGGCAGCCCTTCAAGATATAAATGACCCAGTCAAAATTAGCCCGAGAACATGCAAATTCAAGGAAAACGCATGAGTAATCAGTTAAAGAGTCTCACATCCGCGCGATTTTCTTCTTCTGCTCCTCTGATGGTGGTGGTGGGACATAGGAAGCAGCATCGATGATCGCCTGCATATACAAAATTCGTGCACAGGATAGAAATAGGTGATTGAGAGCCTATTAGCTGGGGCTCATCCACGGAAGGCGAAAGGATCCTTTTCTTACTGACCAAAGCAGGTAATTTAAGATTTCATAACATAGCAACCAAGGAAATGGTAAGATAGCTGGCTGGGTGCATACTGCCAACATATTCGACCCATTTTGTGTATTACGTGATGGTAAGATAGCTGGCTGGCTGCATACTGCCAACATTTTCGACCCATTTTGTGTATTACGTGATGGTAAGATAGCTGGCTGGGTGCATGCTGCCAACATATTTGACCCATTTTGTGTATTACGTGGAGATGTGGCTCGAAAGAGCAAGCAACAGATTAAATGTCTCAATCAGTACAACATCAACAGCAAAACTCAGTATAAATAAGGTTGCATGTGCGAGCATTGGTTGGTACCTGTAACTTTCCCAGAGCATCTTCAATGTTCCCCCTGCAGAACGAAGAATTAAAGGTTCAAGTCCTGTAGAGAACAAGAAAAAGACCAAAAATGAAACGGATTGAGAGGGGTAGAGATTAACTTTTGTGTTCTAGTTTTTGTGGAAGATATCACAATCTCCCCATCCTTGTTTATCCGGTTCTTTTCCTGCCCGAAGAAAAGTAAAACCAGGTAGGTGTTTAAGAAAGACAAGGAGATTAAAATTGCGAGAAGCTTCAAATACATACTTACATATATATGTGCGTGGCTCATACATCCGAATTTTAAAGGATCAAAAGGTATCTCATACCACAGTTTATATATGCTGCAAATAACCACAAAGATAGAAACAAACCATTTGCATTATCCTCTCCCTTATCCTATCGCTTAGCCAGTAGGCATTCTTAACATTGAAGCGCATATCAACCTTGGTGTTCACTACAAAATAAATAGCATAAGCACATGCTACGGGTTAGCAACTCCAAATGTTGAAATATAACAAAGGTGGTTGGTAATCAAAGCGCACTAACCTTTGTTCACATTCTGACCACCGGGTCCACCACTCCTTGCAAAGCTCACGCTGACATGATCTGCAAGAACAAATTCAGTGATAAGAGCAATAAAGTCTAGATGTTAGCAGAAACATCATTCAACGATTAGCTGTTAATACTACGGTACGGCCAATGACGCCCCGACCAACAAGCGAAAACAATTTCACCAATTCAAATAACAGACAAGTTGATGATGTTATTCATAATCCTAAAAGTCCTTCATCAGTTCTTGAGACACGACGCATATATAACTCTTATTTTTTTCAAGGACTTCAATATTCGGTTTCCTAATGAATACGACTCATTTCAAATTGACCTTCTTTGTGTTGCTTCTTGAAAATGAGCATCCTTATTAACTGGTTTTCCTTTCTTCTTAAAACTCCATAACAAGAGAAAGACTCCCCAGCAAAACTATGAATTCATTTTCATTTCTCACAAAATGACCATTGAAGTGTGCAGCTGAAGTCCTTGAAATGCATAAGCTATGCCGAGGATTGTACTTCATGCTAAGCTGCATATCATCAAATTGGCGAGAAATTTCGAAGCTTTGCAGTGAATTGGCAGCGAGAACACAATGGGACCGAGCAAAACGAAGCTTTGCATACCGAGAGTGATTTTAGGAGTCGGTTCGTTGCCAGCCGAGAGAGCTCGCTCCTCGGCCTCCTGCAGGAGCTGCTGCATCTGCGAGAGCCGGGCCGACGCCTTCTTCCCATCGGCCGGTTCGGATGCGGCGTAGCAAATCCGGCTAAAGCTGAATCCACGCCGCGGGGATCGCAAGGTCGGACAGAATCGGCTCAAGGGGGTGGGGACGATCCGAATTGCAGCAGCGGACGAGTAAATCGGTCTACTGAAGACTTCTCTAAGGATCAAGCTGGTGCTTGTTCTGAAGACCGCCATTATCGGCTTCAGTGAAGCCCTAATTAGCTGAAAAATAACGGCTCCTTCTTCTTACTTTTATTCTTCTGGCAGGCCTCTTGCCCTTTTCTTTTCTTTTTTTTTCCCCGCCATAATTTTTCTGATGTATATTTATTTTCAATATCTTATTTGCGGCTCAAAATATTCCCGGAAATTGCAGCTCAAAAAGGGTAAAATTAATTTTTTTTGGTTATTCGCAAAATGTAAATAAATTCTTTCGGTATGAATTTTTTATATTTATAAGTACTCGAACTCGAGACATTGTTTAAGCAAAATAAAGACTGAATCGCTTAAACTAGATCAGGTTGGTAAAAGTAAAGAAATTTCATTTCTTGATAAGGAAAACTTTCTAGTCATGAACTTATTAGATAGTGAATTGATGAGAATTGGAAGATAGGCCCAAAAGAGTTTTCGCTCTAATGATCGGGCCCATGAAGGCACCGGGCTTCGTATTGATTGGGCTTATTAGTGCCTGGGCCGATGAATTATTGAATAAGGTTTCGCGCCTGGCGTAGTTCCCCGGAGTTCTTTGCCGTCTTCGGAGAAAGTCATTTCGAGCAACATGACTTACCAAAAGAGAGAAGGAAAAAAAGAAAAAAAAAAAAAAAAGAGGACAACCGGATTGAAAGGCGTTTCTGTTATGCAAATAGACTGATTGATAGATTTAGCCACCATACAGTTAGTGCGACATGAGAAAGCCAATTCAAGCAAACGTGATTAACCAACCGAACGCATTAAACTGAGACCATGTAAACGATTTTTCGATTCTCGAGGGAGGGAGCTGCTGGCGCCGTGTCCATATGATCCAATGAAGAAATGAATTCAAGTCAGCGTGCTTGTGGACACAGAAGAGGAGCCACTTCATGACACGAGACGACTGCTAGGTCAGATCAGATCAGAACCCAAGCAGAGGTCTGCCCCCACACCCCACCTCTCCCTCAGAGTCCACAGCTCCTCTGCCTTTTTTTGTCTCATTTACTTAGTAATTTTACTTCACATGAGTACTAAACTATTAATTTGGTCGTTGAAAGATTCAAAAATCAACAATTTAGTCCTTAAAAAACTATTTTATCATCAAAATGGTCCTTCAATGTCAAATCTATCCGAAAAATTATCCCCCGTTAGACAATTTGCTTAACGCCGTTAATTTAATTTTTAATTAAAAAGAGCAATTCTTTTAAATAATGTATAGGGGGAGGGGAAGCTCGGCCAAGGTCCTCGCAGGAGGGGTTGGGCAAAAGGCGCATTCTGGGTTTTGCCCCCACTTCGTTTTTTTTTTTTTTTCAATTTAAAAAATTATTTTTAAATTATTCATAAATTACTAACAGTGTTAGTGTCACTGTGATAATTTTTTTAACAGATGACCAATTTGTTCAATAGAATAATTATTGGAGGACCATTTTTATGATAAAAATCCTTGAAGGACTAAATAATTGGTTTTCGAATCTTGATGGTTTTCTCAAATCCAAAATTGAAATAAGAGATTAACCCTCGTTAGCTAACCCTTTTGGCCCCCCTCTTTTAGCTCAATATAGACAATTACTGTAATTGTCAAGATCAATGTAAGTTTTGTATTTATATGGTCTTAATTACATATGATTTAGTAACACTTATGGTAAATTTTGGATTGACATCCGGTAGTGTGAATCTAAGGACTGGGAGATGGACGAAAGAGCCGTAGTGAATTAATTCCATATCTAAGTCTATTTTTTCTATATTGTCATAGGGGAAAAAAAAAAAAAAAGAGAGAGAGAGAGAGAGAGAAAAGAAATTGGAGGTGGGGGAGAGTGAGAGCATTAAAGGAGGGCAGCCGCTGATAAATGAGGGTAGTTGAGGTGAGTGTCTATGTGAGGGATGAGAGGGCCATTATTAATGACTCGACAACTTCTCTTTCCCAACATCCTTTCCCCCTCAACCATCTTTAATGCCCTGATTGATCCTGACCGTACTGATTTATGCAGTAATCTCTCCCAATTCAGTCCTTTCCCATTTCCCATTCACCATTCCATTCACACCGCAAGCTATTGCGAGACGACATCCCGATGATTTTGCGATGTCCATTGGAGACGATGGACATTGGACTCCTCATCCCAAGCATAAGAAATCTCTTAGATCAAGTCAACTCCCCGCAACGCAAGAAATGATTAAATTGAGTCAATTAACTTCATATGCGATTTCAAAAAGTTTCAAATTTAAAAAAGAATGATTACTTATACTTTATCTTACCACTAGGTCACACTCATTGACGTCAAACCCGATGAAATTCGAATCACACTAGAATCACATCAATTGGGAGTATCAGTTAGATAGATCACTGGCCTTGTAATCTCTTAAATCATTCAATATATTACATCTTCTACTCTGGGGAGTTCGATCTGCGGCCCGTCATAAATGATCCCGTCTTCTTTCCCCCCCTTTTCCTCAGAGTCTCAAATTTGTCAAAAATAATGAACCTGTTCGTGCAGTTTACTAAGTTGAGTATCTATTAATGCTTGGGTTCGCATGCGAGTGTGCGAATGGCTTCGATGTCCGGCGCAATTGAATGTATGCGCATGAGACGACCCTCGCCATCGTTATTAGCTATGTATACGATGAGGTCCCCCCCCCCCCCCCCCCCCCCCCCTGATTCGAAGCATGAGCTCCCTATTTCAGTAATGAGATGAAATGATGTTACGCTATTTAATACACTTCCCACGTATACACATTTGGCACCTTCCCTCATGAGTATTCCATTATGGGTTGGAATAAACCGGTAACCAGATGAAAAAGAAACGACATAATTAAAACAAATACGTACGAATTTACGAACTTGGCCAATCCCGATTGTTTAGAAAGTCCCTCCTGGCTTCCGTTCGAGTGTTGGTTTGTCCTGAACATCAAGCGATTCCGATCGAAATTTGACATTTTTTAATTTGAAGAAAGTTTAAAATAATAGGAAAAACACAATAGAGATACCGAAATGAGGTTAGCCAAAAGACCAAAACCGCGAAAGTAGTTATTTGAACTAACTTTACGAATTACATCAAGAATTTGCTTATTTATAAGCTTAACGAGATAATTAATTAGGAAACAAATAATTGTAAAATATCAATATAAGATTGAAATCAATATCGAAAAATCTCTAAAATATCAATTAACTCGATTTGACTGATTTATTTTCAATATTCTAATTCTTAAAATATCGAAATAATATCTCCAAACATAATTAGGAACACGAGCCTGCACTGTCGACAATTAAGTACATATAATCTAATCTAATATATTAAGTCGACATGCAGTGCTCCGGGTAGTGCACTGATGGATATCTATGTATGTACATGACTTTCTATCTTCTCTTCCAAGGGAAGAGGCCAGAGACCTGTAGTTCTCAGCTCTCTGATCAACGCTATAACCACCATGATTACAAGACGACGACACAGAAAGCAACCCCCAAAATTTTGCAATTTTTAACAGCTTAGCTTAGATGATATCCTTCAATTTCATTCCCTTGTACTGCTCTGCTCTGCCTCTCTCTCTCTCTCTCTCTCTCTCTAGCTCTGGTATGGTAAATGTCACACACGCCATCGCCACCTATCTATTCTTTCTTCGTCCGTAATGTAATGTATAGCTGGATAGATATCCATCCTTCTCCGTATTTAAGTTTCCTCACGAGACAAGAAAAGCCACCCCATAGCCATTAAAGAAAAAGCTTTGCAGGCAGGCTGCATCAAGATGAGATGAAGATAACTATGTAGTATTATCATCAACCACCATGACCATGGCTCCTCCTCCACCGCTTTCGTCTCCTCCTTCCTCCTCCAAATCTCCTCCCCCTCCTCCTTCTCCTGCTCATCCTCCAGGGTTCTCTCCTGTAAGTGCCCCCACTGTTGTATTTCTTGTCCATGGGGTTTGCATCTTCAATAAAGTTTGATCCTTTTTCGTTTCTTTTGCAGATTCAAGAAGCCGCCAGGTGGAGGACAGAGGAAAACAGAGCAACTGCGCCGCAGCTGCAGACCCCCATCAACCGCCCGCCCCACCCAAAGAAGGGCAGGCCCTCCTCTTCCGCCGCCAAGAAGCGGGCCGAGCAGAGCGGCGACGACGGGGAGGATGGCGACGTGTCGGTCAAGTGCAACAAGTGCCGCCCCCACGCTCGCGAGAAGATCACAATTGTCCCCCTCGACAATAACGGCGGCGGCCTTGGCCGCCACTCCCTCCCGTCCCCCAATGGGATCCTGAAATCGATCCTGTCCTCCCTCACCAAGAAGAGCCCCCGCCCCGGCTCCGACCGCTCGGACACTTCCTCTCGGGAGGAGCAGTGGAAGATTGCCCTCGCGGAGCTGTCCCACAAGCTCATCCACGCCACGCGGAGGCGGGATGAGGCCATTCTCGAGGCCTCCCGCCTCAAGCACTCCGTCGCCGAGCTCGAGCGCAAGCTCAACAAGCTCGAAATCTACTGCCAAAACCTCCGCTCCGGCCTCGAGGAATGCACCAGCGCCACTGGCAGTTCACCTTTCCGGCCAGGCAAGGCCTTGAATTTTCCAAACGAGCAAGCGATCGACCGGTTCCTCGTTTCAGTGTCGGAGGCCCGGTCCGCAGTTCGAGTCCTGAGCCGTTCCCTCACGATGCAGCTCCGACACATCGGGCCCAAGGTGTTCGACAAGCTCTCCCAATTACTCCAGCCCTACGACATCAAGATCTCGCCATCGCAGAGCCCGAGGACGCTCATCTTCTACCTCGAGGCCATCCTTAACCGGTCCTTCTACGAGGACTTCGAGTCTGCCCGGTTCGAGAAAAACCGAGCCGCACCCGTCCTCAACCCGACCGAGCGGTGCGAGGCGAACCTGGTGTCGTTTAACAACTTGCGTGGGCTCACGTGGGACGAGGTCCTGAGCAAAGGGACGAAGCACTTCAGCGAGGACTTCAGCCGGTTCTGCGATCGGAAGATGAGCGAGATCGTGGGCATGCTAGGGTGGGCCAGGGCATGGCCGGAGCCACTCCTACAGGCCTTCTTCGGGGCATCCAAAGCGGTATGGCTGGTCCACTTGCTGGCCAACTCAGTCCATCCAGGACTGCCCATCATGAGGGTCGATTCAGGGGTGAGGTTCGACTCCGGTTACATGGAGGACATGGGGGCGGACCGCGCGAGGAAGCTGGTCCCGAGTACAGTCCGGATCATGGTCGCGACAGGATTTTACGTCTATAGCAGCGTGGTGAAGTGCAAGGTTCTGTGCCGTTACTATAGTAGCAGCACCAGCAGCATAGGCGGTGGTGTTAGTAATTTTAGTACTGATGAGAGGGGCATAATAATCCAATCTCCTTAGCAGTTACTCATGATTATTTGTCTTGATTTGGTTTATAGTATCGTCGTTTTGGATTCGTTTTGTCTCTTTTGTTTTTGTCTTGTCTGCAACACGTGCGGGTTATTATGTGATAAGAGCTTAATGTGAATGCTAATTGAACCATCTTAGGGAACGTAGATGCTCCCAATTCCTTCGTAGCCTCCGATGGTCAAAATATTTTGGAAGATCTCTTTCTTTGCTACTGTTGTTTTTTTTCTTTTTCTTTTTCTTTTTCTTTTTCCAATGAAATTATGGACATCTTCAACTTAATAATTAAAACTAATCTCGTTGAAGTGTCAATTTAATTAAAATCATAAGATGCTTTCAATCAGTTTTGAACTATTGCATTACATGTATACTCTGTCCAGTGAAAGCGCGTTATTTCTCGTCATTGTGCTACATCCTCTTGATTTCCTTAAAGTTGATTCTTGATTTTCGATATAATGAGGTTGTCGGGCCTTATAAGTCGACGCGTGGATCTCAAAGAGAGTTCCAAAATATGATATATACGATATTGAGATCTTTTTGAGCAGTGGTGGCACTAAAGTTTATCATCGGTGTTTGAACAATTTGGCAGGAGTCGTATGTTCTCTTGTTCTTCTCCGTTTCATCAGTCAAATTCGCACAGGCGCATGATTCATGTGATTCTATTGTTTTTAAGTGTGGACTGCTATCTTTTGAATTGTTATTGAATGGTCGATTGCTGAAACTATTGACGGAAGCTTTAAACACAAGACCGGTTGTTCCGAAAAGCTTTCTGTTTCAAAAGGTGATACTGGCATTTTATCTTTTGTCCCCTTATACCTTTTAAATCTCCCTTTTTTCCCCATTATCTGGTCTTTTCGGACCATCATCGTTTCATTTTCCCTTCGGTTGGAGATGGGCCTTCCATTCTTACCTGCAGGAAATGAGATAACGTCTATGTATATATATATGTACGTATGTATAGACATAAAGCGTAAAAACAAAGGAATAATTGTTTTAGACTCCCAGTCCCCATGTGGTAGGGGACGCCAACTTGTTGAAGTGTTTTGGTATCTTCTGGCCCAGATTCAGTACCAATTGGTTGAAAGGCCTATCCGTTTGCCCTTACAATATGGAAGTATTCCTCTATTGGATTATCATTCTGTCAGGTACAATCAATGTTATCGGATTATTCCGAAACTTATTCGTTTCCGAGCATTTCTTAGAGTGCCGCATACTTTTCGCTAGACATGACGGTCTAATGCCCCATTACCGTGAGGCCTACTTAAGATTTTTCAATTTAAGTATTGTTTTGTGTTTAAAAACCAGTTATGTGTAGTGTATGTAGTTCAGATCAATAGATAGGAGTATAGGACCCAACGCGGATCTAGAAAACCTTATTTCCTTTAGGAGGTATCGGCCCATAAGGCCCAGTCCAGGGGCTTTGGCCCAAGAGATATCCTCTGAGCTTTTTCTTTAGTGGGCTTCCTCAGCCTATATTATGGCCCAAGAGGTCGAAGTCAAGAATCAAGTTGACAGTTGGAAGAGCTTTGCTCTTACTGTAAGCACCTAGCTATTGGCAACTACTGAAGTTGGTGCAGATGATGAGCCCGGTCCAATGATGTATCGGATCCCGAGTCAAATTGCCTAGCATTGATCGTGAAATTGCACACCACCCTTTTTGCGGTGAAGGAACCATTGCATATTTTGGCTACCAGTGTGCCGGATGGTGCAGAGATATTGTTGAATCTCTTCCTATCGAGCACGGCAAAGTTCGTGTCAGAGCGATGTGGAAAGGAGAATTATTGAAAGAGTAGGTTTATTTGTCCACATTTTTTTTTCCATTTCCATGCTCAGTTTCGAGACTTCTTGGGCCCATTCGATTCCTTAATATGCTTGATACATAGCTTGAATCCCGGTAACTTCCATATTTACATTATTATTTTGGTTTCAACTGCAATAAGCTGCACTCGGAGCAATGAGTGCGTCCATTATACATATCCTAGATTTGCGGCTGCAAAGACATTTGCTTCAATCATGCCGTGAATATATAATACAAGAGATCTTAATGCAAAATCATTATATAGGACGCATACACGGATCTCCAAATTGCTTCTTCTGCACTCTTCTCGTGTATAATTTGGCGAATATTGCGATAAAAAGGTCGCTCTAGATGAACACTGAAATTATTATAACACATGATTTTGAGTGCAAAATTATGACAATAACATCTGTTCGAGTTCGAATTTGCTTCTTCTTGATTGTCATAATTTGCTTTTCAAGTCATATTTTGTTATATATGGTTTCTTTTCATATAGTAAAATATTACATAAAAATGTTATTATGATAAGTTTACTAAGAAACCCTAGAAATTGAAGATCTGGTCTTCCCCCCTGGATATGTCGAGGAGTTAATGATGTCTGCCTATACATGTACTCGGACTTGAGATACACCTAAGGGGTCAATTCAGTCCGATTAATTCAAGAGGACCCACCGGTAGGCAAGATAGAGCCTTTTAAAATATATATATATATATATATATCGAGAACGAAATGCATATCGACTGACTAATATGTGAACGATCTCTTTGAGATTCGTTTATAATTGGCTCTGCAAGACAAATGGATACCCCTTTTTCTGTAATGTTTCGATCATTTAATTTTGTGTCGTAAAGTAATCCTCGTTTCATTGATAGAAGTTTGGAGTTGCATGGCTATAATATAAATTATCATCATGGGTGCCCGTTATTGATATCTAACTTAAATCTCTTGTTGCGATCAAGTACACCATATAAATTAAACGCGAAGAGTTGTACTGATGGAGGTTTTGGTGATCTACTATATCTAGCAAGGATTCGATAGCGGAAGAAACTTTAGGCCATATATATCTTCCCGACGGAAGATTCTGCAAGATTCTTTCACGGTTTGATTTCAGATATCAGTTGGTTAGAAATTACATATACTTTATTGTAATATATATTTATATAGTTCTTATTATAGGCGTATTAAATTTTCTAGCTAGGAACATATATGTATAGACCTCGTGATATATATATATATATTAAAATGATTTTTATATTAATCCGTGTCATTAAAATCTCCCACTATGTCGATCCTTGCGTATCTTGTCACGTATTATAATTCATAACCCCACTGACTGATTTATCCACCTAATTAGCGCAATTTGCAAGAAAATAATTATTGTAATTATACCCCCATTTTAGACTTTCTTACATATTTGACCAATGAAATATAATCTCTTTACTCTCAAGCAAATTATTAGGGTCCCCCCAAAAAAAAAAAAAAATCCACCCAACCTTTTGTCTGGTTTCATCTTGCAGATAGGAATATGTCTCTCTATATATTCATTATACACAGGCGGATCCAGGATTTTGGTCGAGTAGGGGCAAGTCTTAAAGGGACAAAATCGAAAGCAGTTCTGTCAAATTAGGAGAACGAATGTAAGTAATTTCACTAAAAATGAAAGAAAAACTAATGAGTTTCCATATACTATTTGAGGCAATCATTATTTATCCATTTATTTTTACATCAATACGAATAAATAATATAGAGAAAGAAACAAGATAGGTTAACTTTATTCAAATCACCATTGTTCCACGGATATTGAGTTGAAAAAATGTCAAATTTAGGCTAATGATATTCCCCTTTTGTTAGCCAAAAGATGAAGCAGGTGCAATAATTTTTACCTAGCGCTGCGATCATAGACCAAGAAAAACGAGCACATTGAAATCGAGATGCTTAATTCTAAAGTAAATGACAGAATTCTTAAAGAATCATTATTAATCAATTAAAATCAAAACACAATTGAGTTGTTCGATTTAAGAAGTGAAGGAGAGAAGCGGAGAGAGGGCAGATACCCTAATCATAATTGATAATAATTATTTGGAGAATCGTCCACGCTGAAGAAGCAACTTGATCGAGCTCGCTATCGATATATTCAAACCATAGCCATTAAACAAGCCCTGCATGAAACCCACGCTCTCATGTAATCTTGCAAATAAAATCAATTTGGCATTATGATGATAATATATGAATAAGAGAGATCATTTATTATTGTAATATAAACAAAAGTTGCTTGGGCATGTCATTTGTTTTCTTGAATGTTTATAGACCGTTATCTTGGAACCAATCAGCAACCGTTGTCTGCATTGACAAAGAAATAAACTACTGTCCCCCCTACTTGTTGTCGTTTAAACTTAAAAAAAGAAAAAGAAGTCTTTTTCGTACTAAAATGAACATAATGTGATGATGGACCACAGTCGGGACATGATTAAGGAAGTTAATTGCTATAATAATGAACGGCTTTAGTTAAAAGAAGTAATTAATTAAGATGAGAAAGAAATGGTGAGAACGATTCCTTCTTTCTTTCTCGTTGTTGATGAAAGCTATGTTTATAACCGAACGGGTTAGTCCTAATAAAAAAAAAATCAAATCTTAAGCTATGTTGGCACACTTTATAGTTTTGTGGATTCATTTATACAGTAATTGGCGGTGGAGGCAGTCCATTATTATTAGAATTAAGTTCTAATTCTCAAGGAAAAAAATTGCGGAGAAATCAAAATCATTAATTATTAATTATGAGCCAAGGAAAATAAAAAAACAACAATCTCATAGAGAGAGAGAGAGAGAGAGACCACGGCAGGCTAATGAGTGCTGCTGCCACAGCCAGAGAGGATCTCTCGTTCCCGCCCAGCTGGTCCAGACTCCAAACAGAAGCCGCACGTGCGATTTACTGTATGGGCACGTGTCCCATCTGCCCCGTGTGCTACTGTTAAAAAACTATTATTTGATATAAACTTTCCTCGGATGCATCCGTATATAATAAATGGTCATAATGTTAGAGGGATTGCAACCATAGACACAATCATGGTGATAAGTATTTTGACATCGAGTATTTGCAATTACTAGGTTAAAAAGAAAGTTCGATTTAAAATAAAAAATAAAAAAATTAATTGGTTTACTTGATTTTACCAAATTACATTCCGATGTGAGGGCTAACATGTTTTTGGGCCCGTGATTATGAGGCCCAGGACCCAAACACATTAGTATTTTTCCCCTTCATGGTTGTATTTTCATTTCCACACACCACTTCGATGCAAGTTTTGTCCAAACAAAGCAGTCAAAAACAACTACTTCGATATCAAGGACCGGGACCTAAGGATCAACAACCAGCTCATTCGTGTACGAAATTTGAATTGAAAGTTAGGCACTCGAGGAAAGGTCCAAAACGGTTAGACATATATTACTTTGTTTCGACGTGCGTGTATATCCGCTTGTTAGTCAAACGAGATTGACTCCCTACGTTAGACGTCAAAACTACTACCAGCTAGAGCGCGATCATTTCCTAAATGGTCTTGTCATTCTCAAAACCAAGGTTGCCATGCTAACCACCGGACAACCAACCAACTCACAAGTCACATGCATATATTGCAAGCTTCACGTATACCCATTTAGCAATATGTATGTAGATGGACGGTGCTAGTATTCTTTTCTTTGCCTTTTTTTATTTTTCCTTAACAAAGAGATACGAAACCCATATAAAATTATTATTGTAAATTCTAGCATTCATACGACATTATTAGTAGATTAATGATTGTTTCACCAAAACCTTCATCAACAAATGCTTCACTTCGGCTCGAAACGATTAGAAGAGAACTATAAGATTAATTGTAATAATTTGTTGATTTGTAGCGTTGGTCGAGGGGGACCAATTCAATCCATGTGCATCCACAGAATAAAAATTAAAGATGCCATGCTGGTGGGGTGGGGTGGGGTGGCCAGGGGAGGTGACGTCATACACCCCCGTTGCATTAGGTCAGGCAATTGTACGGAAAATTGACCGACTGGGATATTTCAAATTTCTCAAAAAAAAAATTTATATTTTTATTTTTCCCTAATGATTCTGAATGGGAAACATTAAACAGTAGTTGACCACGTGAAAGAAAGACCGAGGAGAGGAGAATGTGGTCCAGTCAAAAGCCCACCGTCGTCCCCCCTTTGGCTCCCCGTTCGGTTGGGTTTTGTTTCATGTTCTTGTTTTGTTGCTTGCTCCCATCTACTCATCTTCCCCTCCTTTTGTCCCCCACCTTTTCTTTCCTTTAGGATTAATAACCAACAAAAAAAAAAAACTAAACAAATAAATAAATATTTTCATATTTTAACAATTTTATCACGAATTTTTTTTTCCGTAATCTAAAAATGCATAAACTTTTAATTTTATAACAATTCTAGGATATCATCAAAATTTTCATTAATTTATACCAAGTTTAGATCACAAAAGGCGCCGGCGACCTCAATTGTGAGGAGGGCGCTGGCGACCCCAATCGGGGAGTGATGGCCGAGGTTGTGGCTCCACTTACCAGAATCGGGAGAATCTCCAATTTGAGGGCTCCATATTCCGGGGAGTGGGGGGCATCGATTCCAACCACAAATTAAAGGTTTTTTAAATAATTTTTTCATTAGGACTCTCGTATTCGAAAGTCGAAATGGTCCGACTAATTCAGTTCGAACAGATCGGTTTTTTAAGGAGTAAAACTCTCACGATATGAATTTTTCTCCATTCGCAAAACTCTAATCCAAGACCTTATTTAAGGGAACAATCGCTAAACCGTTTGAATCAATCAAATATTTGATAAATATATTGATTATTGTTCCTCCGTGTAATAACATATCAAGTCTCATTTTTCTTTTTTATTTTAATATTATATATTAGATTTCTTATTTTGGGAATAAAGAAATTAACCATATTAGAAGCAGAGGGATGAAATATTGCTCTCTGTTCTTTTCACATTTCAGATTTTTGCAGGGACTGTAGATTTTTTTTTTAATCTTTCCTCCCAAAAAGAATGGAGGTACAATAATTTAAAGCATCTGGTCAACTTTAATCGCGACAATGTCAGCTTAAAAAGAGAAAATTGAGCGCGATATAATATTTTTATAAATAAATAAGCTTAGGTTATTACCTAATGCAAAATAATTTAAAATTTCCTTGGTTTGGTTCGATATAATCAAGGTTGGAATTCGAACTCCCACCTCGATTACTCCCTCAATTACACCATTTGGGTGTAATTTGGAGTCTGGAAATTTCATTTGGACTTTCCCTGGCCTTGTGAGATTACACCCCATGTTGTAATCTTTGATATTATAACATGATTGTAATGTCGTTTTTCAATGTAAATAAAATATTTACATATTATATTAAATATAATATATTTATATATATGTATATTTAAATAAATATTTCTATGTCTATAAAAATGTTTATTTAATTATTTATAATAAATATTAATATAAACAAATGACAAATACTTATATAAAAATATATTTAAAATTAAAAAATATAATGTATAGGGGAATATTTGTAAACTTACTTTACTTTCCCATCAATTTACTTAATATACCAAATGCAACAATCTCATATTACCTTACTCAAATACATAATAACTTACCAAATACAATGGTGTTTTATTTCTTGTAATCTAACATTTCTGGACTTACTTTCCATGCAATCTAACATTTCCTGTAATTTGATATTCCAGCGATCTAAACAGCCCATTCATGTTATTATTTGAGATTTTCTTTTTTCGGGGAGCATATTATTCGAGTAAGTAAATTCAACCATAGTTAAAAGCAGGTAGTCTTAATTGGTGGTATGGCATATGTAGCTAGCTAGTGTGCAAGGTGAGGGATAGTTCAAAGTTGGAATTCCCGATATGTAGGGTATCAAATGGTATCATTACCCATGTGGGTTATGTCTCTTAATGATACCAACTTAGTTAACCCTACATAATTTCTTCAATGGGTCCCTAGTTTTTTTTTTCGTATAGATTATAATTCGCTTTTGCTAAAGGTAAATGGATGGGACACGTGTTGCCATTACGGATACAGTAATTTGATATATATGTTAATTTAATTTAGTACAAAAAGTTAATTAATATTCAGTTCAAGAAGTGATCCGGAGAAATTTAATAGGAGGTTACGCAATGGAGAAAAGAAGGTAAGTATGCTTACTTTTATCAATCCTTCCCGTTGATTTCATTAAAAAATTTTATTACACTAATTGATTTGTCATACAATGCTTTTCAAAGAAATTATTAGTGTTGGTAATTTCAAAAACTCGTAAAATTATGAACATTATGTGATATGGCATTTACTAGAATTACAAATTTAGTAATCTTAAGGTCAATGAACAAGCCCAAATGTATAATTATACGAGTGCATATGTCTGAAAGTATATATAAATTAATGCGTAATTAGGTTTAGGACCACAAGTAATTGCAAAAATTTAGGATAATGACACATCGAAGACTGCAAAGAAAGCAAAGTTGGTGGTTAGGTGATTAAACATAAAGAGAGTAGACTTTCTGGGGAGCATTTCGATGTGTGAAATTAATACTTATTGGGCATTGATAATTAAATAATTACTTAATTAATTAATTAAATTAATAGTGATTGTATCACGTGGGAGAACAGTGAAAAGTATTGTAGACTGTATCTTCTTTTTCGAAAAAGTAATTTAAATTATTTTCCTTTTTGCTACTTTTTGCGTACCATTATATGATTCCCCCATACCCCATGCACGAACAGCTGGGGGGAGCCCTATTTTGTCATGATTTTGAAGGGATAAGGGGCGTAATTTGGGGACCAAAAAGAAAATTAATCGAAGATAATATCCTTTTTTTTCTTAATTAAATACTTAGATTTCATATTCCTTGTTTCTTTTGGGTGAAACATGTTTTTTTTTTCTATCACAATATTGATTGTGTGCATATAGTAAAGACTAGTAGATCTACACGTGCGTTGCACGTGAAATATTTTTCGATCGAGTTATAATATGTACTACTGAAATGTAAGAAAATGTAGACATAATTTAAATTTCATTAAAAATTTTAAGTATATCTAACATGCTTCATTACATATTGATTAGTTTAAGTGGACAAAATCAACAAATATATATTATTAATGGATCATCAAAATCAATTGATAAGACTTTAATTTAAATTAAAAGTAATTGTTGTGCTCAAACTAAACAAAAAATTAAGTTGATTTACATATAAAATTCTATTTATAAAAAAATGTCAAAAACAATATTAACAATGAATCATACCTCTTATACCATCATTTATTTTTGCTTCTTATCATGTGCACTCAATTACATGAAATAAAATCTCGTTAGGCGATAGAGCTCCTAAACTAAATTTTATATCTGCAAAAATTTAAAATGGTATAACCTGAGAATTGACATAATTTATCAGTGTAAAGGGTAAAAGACTCTTATCAGATTAATTACTTTACTAAAGTCCTATGAAGAAGACTCAAACTTGTATACATTAGGCGCTATTAGTTACGGAAATATTCAATAAAGCATATTTTTTCATATTTAAACTAAATAAATATTTTCAATTTTTGATACTTTTTAAAATTCTTGGTAAAGAGGAATATTTATGAATTTTTAATAAGTCTCAAATTTATGAATTTTGCATTTTTTTTCACAATATATCATTTAATAAATTTTTAATTCTTTATACACATATATATTTAAAGTATGAAAAATTGATTATTAAAATGATGAGACAAAAACCCAATTATATTTTCATTGTATGTAAAATGAGTGGGAAAGTATCATAAAATGAAAATAAGGTAATAAATTAATTAATAATACAGAGCCTTGGTATTTGGCGAAGAGCAAGAACAAAATCCAGATAATTAGGATAGAAAAGAGTGAAATTTGTTAAAAATGACACAAAATCATATACTCGTAGTTCTAACTTTTTGGAAAAAATAGAAACAGATTCAAAACTAATGAATGATTAATAGCTATAATTAATCTTCTTTATGAGTAAATTGGGTGTAACTGTATTTTATCTAAATTTTTGTTTTGAGATCTCCATGACATAAAATATATATGTGAAAATATAGTAATTAAAAATTTTAAAAATGACTCAATGCATAGACACAATTAGAAAATGCAATTACCAAATCTTGTTTCGCTAACCCAAATCTACATTGGTAAAGAAATATCAATAAGAGTTTACCCATTCAAATCAAAGGCTGGTTGTTTTTCCTTTATTAAACTCCACGAAAACTTCATTTACATGTATTCTTTAAATAAGGAAAAATAGAAACTCCATTTTTGTATTTATCAGAAAAACAAATGTCGTTTCTCTTCCCTTTTTTGTGGCCTTTCTCTTCAAGGAAAATTGTTGTCTTTGTCTTCTCTCTCCCTCTCTAATTCCTCCTCTCTTTTCTACAAACTCCAACCAAACCCATGGCTCTTGGCTAGGCTACAATTCTCTCTCTCTTTCTCTTCCATTGAAGAGATTGAGAAGGAGGGGCTTACGCTTATCAGTGGACAAAAAAACTAAAATAAAGGATAAAAAAATTGAACTACTGAAACAATGCAGTTATGATACAAATCTAAAATGAATATGGTGATAAATATATTATATTTTACTTGTCTCTTCATTCACCTATATTCAATGGCAATTAGAAATTGAAGATCATATAAGCACGTGAAATAAGCATGATATTTCTTCATGTACTAGAGATCAAATAAGGATTGAAATAATTGAATGGCCCCACAAAAAAAAATAGCATCAAGAGTATGTACAAAATTAAAGTGAGGGAGACAAGAGACAATCAAATAATCTCGAAACAATGGAAGAGGCGATGATATTATTGAAATAAAAAGTATGACTTATGAACAAGGGTTAAACAAAATACCACACATAGATATTCTTTGTTGATGACATGTAAAAATCTATAAAATCAAATAAAAATGATATTTTATAAGAGAGATTACATACCTTTTTATGCTATAGAAATACGATCACTGAGATTTTCGAGTAACATGACCAAGAATTTTCAGAGATTTTTCATTGAATTGTTAGAGAAAATAATTTCATATGAAAAAATGAGAAGTTTGAATGGTTTCTCATATGTCTCTTGGAAAACTGGAAAGTATATATAGTAACAATAAATACACCTTTTCAAATAGTCGTGCCCGTTTAGATCACAATCATATTTTTCAAATATAAAATATGAAATTAAATATTTCTTTTATTATGCCATTTATGATGATTAATTATACTTGCACTTATTTAATCATTAGATTTGATTGTCTAATTACATTATAGTTTTTTTTTATAATTTTTTTGTTTCTGCTAAAAAAATAATTTTCAAATAAAATAAAAAGGTGATGTGAATTTTATTTCATCACGAGCGGTGTGAGGGCATCTTAAGAAATTACTTTCGCTTGCATTTTTTGAGCAAAAAGAAATCAATCAATAGCCAAAAGGTATAGCTATTTAAGAAGTTAGAATTTATTATGTCAATTATATACATGAGTAAAATTGTAATATCATTATGTTAACTGAGGGTAAAACGGGAAGAAAAATTAAAGAAACACTATAAGAGGGACCATACTTTTTTATATAGTATAGGTATAAATGTAGATATAGATTTATAGAACCATACTTGAGGTTTCAACAGTTTTTTCTTCGAAATGTGTTTGTTAGCGTGAAAAAGCATATAAGTGTAAGTGTATCTTCAATAGTTACTTTCAATTATATTGTTTGAGTGAAAGGACACTAACCAAAAGATATGACAATTAAAGAGTTGGTTATGGAAGGAATATAATTGTAGTATAAAATTGAGGGCAAATTCGAACAGAATATTACAAAGGAAGCATGTATCTAGGTAGATAACAAAATATAATTTGTATTTCAGAATTTTATAGAGTAGACGTGCTTGTAATGAAGAATAAATCTTTCAAAAGGGACGTCAGGTGACAGTTGGGGAGAATTCACAATGAGTGTAGAGATGAAACATCAATATATTGTAAAGAGTACGATCAAAAGTCACGAGCAAAAAGTGTATGAGAAAAGGTCACGAGAATATTTTCGGAATTATTAAAATTGGAGAAACACCTTACTAAGGGTACGATCAAAAGTCACGAGCCGAAAGTGTATGAGAAAACGTCGTGAGAGTATAAGGGTATTTTCGAAACTATAAAAATTGAAGAAAATACTTTGGAAGTGCTCGTACTTTTATATATATTATAGATGTTCTAATTGGGATATCATCACTTATTAACACTATCTCATTGAATGGGTATCATCATGTTGAAAGTATGTATAGATAGATGCATGGCGACCAATCAGAGTTTAATATTTTTTCGAACTGCCTGTTATAATCAGTTATTCTAACCATATTGTTAGCTCATGAGAACATATACAGCGATCAATTTTCACCAAACCAAACTAAAACGTATTTTGATCCATGATTACAAGATCGTTTTCTGGATTTCAAAATCAAGCAGACGGAGTTTAGAAGTTAGTTTTCGATTTTTTAGTTTCACACCCACATGATTAGCTAGTTAGATATACAAATTTAGAAATTAGAAAACAACATGTCACGGATATAGCAAAAACGACTTCCCATTAAAATGAGCAATGAAACAAGTGATGATGATGCTCCAATGTTCATACCTTATATATCCTTTTCATTTGTGTTTTAGTAAAATACTATCCTTTTCATTGATTGAAGCAAGATTGAAGTTTCACTTTCTTCTAATATCGACTCGAATACATGCATTGGAAGAATCTCGAAGAAAAATATGTGTCTCCTAGGTACTCATTTGTAGCATCTGCAAATAGGTAAGGAATCTCTCATGAACTTGAACATTGATACATCATTTTTTTCCCCATTGAAAATTGATAGATTATTTGGCGTATACGAGAATTTCGTTTCACTCTATTTCTGTTGATTCAAAACGTCAAGGTATTATCCAAAGAAGAAAATCAATTTTGAGATTGCATTAAAAAGTTATTGTTTCCTAATTAGCAATAAAGAAAAAAGTTTTTTTGTTTTTTGATATGTGGTTATATTATGTATCACATCTAATATTAAGGAAGAAAAATCAAAAGGGAAAAAACTTAAAAATGAAGAATGGCATTGGAAGAGGGAAAAGATTCTTTGTACAAAGAAAGAGAGGAGGGGGTGGTCGTCCAAAACAAATGATTACATTTCTTTTCCTTTTTGTGAAGACATAAGTATTTGGACACAGAGACAGATTAGTTGGTGAGCAGTCAGCATTAACAAATAAACCCTTTGCCGACAAGAATTTTTGTCTCTCCGCTAATTAAGTAATTACACCCCCACTTTATATTTGTTTTGGAGAAATGAATTTTCATCCGAAACTCGACTTTCTACTGATCATTCGTTTTCATTTGCTCTCTCAATTTCTTAAAAAGAAAAGAATAATTTCATTATGGTCCGTATCGAACTATCATCCGTGTTTGAGTCATGCATTCGATTTTTCACCGTTTCTAGTGTTGTCTCGACATGAGGGGAGGGGGGGGGGGGGGGTGACTAATGAAGATTCATCAGCAGGTAGAGAAAGCAAAAGAAAGGTTTCATCAAAACCCTCGCAACTGCTTTGAGGTAATACATATTATTTCATGATGAGGGAGGGGGGTTGTGTAGTGAATGATCTTTTTACTCTAATTTTGCCATCGAAACTTTGCAAAATTTGGATGGTGTGATTGATTCCATAATAGGGGACACTTCTAGAAAAAAGTAAAAAAAAAAAAAAAAGAAGGACCGATAAAACAATCTGCTGACTACCCTTTTGTCAAGAGCCCTCTCATTTTCTCTTACCGATTAATCCGCCGAACCACACGTTTGAAGTACTAATTAGCCTGACTCAAATATACCGGATTCCTTGACTGCATGCATTTAATTTAACCATCGCTCCCTTTCCTTTTACGTTTCCTTCTTTTACTTCCACGGTTTCGACCAGAAAAATGTCACTTCTTGCCAGCGTTGCTAGACAAAGGCAAAAAGAAGATAAGAGAATTGAGTCGGGTCTCTAGTGAAGGAGTTCGTTATGGGAGGAGGGGGAGGGGGGGCAAAAGGGGTCCATTGCTAAAAAAAAGGTTCGGTACTATCTGCAATTATTATCATCTACGTAAAAACTTCGTCGATATTAAATGATCGTCTGTCATGTAAAAGAACTGCCGTTAGTAAATGCATCGATGCTCTCGCATATAGCTGAAATCAATCATCAAATCCCTTTTGTTACTGATTCAATATCATTGGAAACAACACAGTAGAATCGATGAACAAATATCGACTTCTTCTTCTCTATTTCACTATCAGCTAAGCACGGCCAGGTTTCATCCGATAAGAAGCTAGCTTCTCCTCTAATCCTCTGTTATAAGGCAAGCAGTTGAGCTAATCCAGCAGAATCAACAGCCAAAGAATCTGATCCAACTTCGATAAAGGTGAGAGTCTCCTCTCTCATAGCATCTTCCGGGTGGTTTCATCCCGACAACTGTTCCTTCCGCTCGGGCGGGGTCCTCTAGAACCTCGGCCAATGGCTCCTCGCGAACTTGATGAACTTTGCGATGGTTTAAAAGAGAAGTTACCCCCTAAAGAAAGAATGATTTGATAGGAAAAAAAGCCTTAAAACAATCCCTCTCTCTCTCTCTCTCTCTCTCTCTCTCTAGCTTTCCATTAGCAACACCACTGCTTGGAAAGAGACCTCCACTCTCCTCATGGTGGGGTTCCACTTAAGGGATGAGATGAAGAAACAGTTCCTCCTCCTCCTCCTGTGTAAAAAACATCAGTCTCGTGTCACCGGTCCTTCTGGTTTTCTTGACCAGCTCAACGAATCAGACATCGCCAACTCAGCCCAACCCGACCGCTAAAGAACTTCCCAAGTCATCGGATTCTTTTTCTCGGCGAGTTTTTTACTTTAATCATGTCTACTCAACCACCAGAGAGCTTTCTCTGATCTGCTTAAGGAGGCATCTCCAGTGCAACAATATCCCTGTCAAATTCTTGTTGCCATAAAAGAAAGATAATTTTAGCATCATTCATCCGAACATCAAACTCCAAAATAGAAACATATTTACGAACTTTAAAGTTTTTAAACCAAAAACAGGAAGAGGCCATCATATGTTTCCGATTTGTTTCTTCGGCGTCGTAATAGGAAGAAATTTCATGTTCAATGAGAAAATTGGTGATTCTTTACATTGTACACATTTCAGCTTATACTTTGGCAGAAAACTACTAACAAGTATTAGACTAAATATACAGATGTCATCAATCATCTAGTAATGTCATGCACCTTCAAAATCAGATTTGCCATATTAATTTTATGTTCAATAATGGTATATATCTGCATTTCCAAGAACTAGCCCGCACAACACAGAGATTCTTTAAGCTTCAAAGATCACATCAGGAGATATATTACTTACGTGCAACATTAGATTGAGAGGAAATGAGATAAAAGAACATTCCACATGATAAAATCTACAAATATCTTTACAAATGGAAGAGTTTCAATTTGCAAGCCTGTATTAGGCTTCCTAATTCATTCTAAGTAGTAAAAAAGAACAACGTAAAATATGATACTGAGCAGCGTATCAAAAACTGACCCCAATATCCTATCAATTTCTGCTGACTAATCCTAAAATCGTCTAACTAAACAATTACAAAATGAAAATAGCGAAAAATAATAATTTTGAAGCAGAGCAAAAATGCAATAAATCCTGCAAATCAGCAATCTACTGTAACAGTGTAAGAACAGAACATTACGCTGAGGGCGCATCAACAAGAACCTCATTAAGCACATCGTCCTCACCATTTCCAGGAGAGAACAACTCCGCATCCTTCTCATCTTCGCTTGAAAAATCGCGTCTCTCGAGCTTTGCCTGAGCAGCCAGGAATACGAGCTTCTGAGCCCTGTCCAAGCCCACCCTTGAGGACCCACGGGCTGAAGCCGAGACCCACCTCAAGAATGACCAGTTGCAACTGAAGCCACAAGAAGTTGCGTGGAGAAAAATTAGCCTGACCGCAACTCTCCCAAGCGACTTGAACTCTGTGAGATATGTCTCCCACACAAGCCTACTGCTCTGGGGGTTTGCAAGCCTCATCTTCCCTGTGATTGGGTCCCGCTCCTTCATCTGCACTGCTCGGGCATAGACAGGATCAAGGCCCTCTGTCCTCCACTTCATGAGCTCCATCAGTGCAATGTGGGCTTCTTCCCTGGAGACTAGCCTTGTTATTAACTTATCGACATCCTTCTCTTGGTCGGGAGTCAAGCATTTGAATGGTGGGAGATATTTCCCGCTCGTGTCTCGAATCAAGTAGAGTGGATCGAGAATAAATGCAGCTGCCCAAGCAGGGTGGTAGTTCTTCCTAAACCGCCTCTCCACCACCTTCTCCACTGGGCCTTCAGGGACATGATATTTCGAGCACCAGTCCTTAATCTTCAGCCTTAGCTCATCCCACAAAGGAAGGCATTGCCCGATCAATGGCCTCTCAGACTCAATCTCTTGGGCCATGTCCTTGACCAACTTGACCAGTGAGTGCGCTGCCTCGAGCTCGTTCCAGAAGACTGTGTCCTGAACCATCTCCGCAACTTCAGAAGCCACTGCATCCTCCATGGAGACTATCTTATATGACTCATCGAGCAGAACTAACTGCAACGCCCGGGAGGAGTTGAAGACATCTTCGAACATTGTGAAAACGGGCTGTAAGTTCGCTTCTTGGTGGATGTGGGCAGGCACCCGGATCAGCCCATAATGTCCGTGCTCCTGCATCTGGTACTTGTGGAAACTCTTCCGAACTCGAGAGTCGTTGTTCACAAAACTGGCAACCTTAAGGCAGCTCTCTGTCACGGTCCTGAACAGAGGAAGCTCCTTCCCAAAATCTTTCAGTAGGCTTGTAAAACCCTGAAACTGACAAGAGAGATTAACCATCCAGTGATTCTGACTCTCCAAGGTCCTCAAGGCCTTGGCCTTGAACTTATCAGAAACTATACCTACACATTGCCGAATATTACTCCCAGTAATGCCGGTGATCGTCTCCCACAGGACCTCTTCGGCATAATTAGAAGGAACCGAGCCGCTGACAAACACAGCCCTTCTATAGAGACTACTCCCGTTGGGGAGATTCACAGTCAAGTTGACTAAATGATTGTCTTCAGCATAATTACCTCTGTATTTCCACCCATCGGAAGAGATTTGAAAGAACATGGCGTCCCTTATTCTCGCCTCGGCGTCGGCCCTTGCCTCCTGGAACTTGACGTCCAGCCGTGCACCCGCAAATTCCCGTCTTGAGATCGCCGGTAACCCGAGCTGACCGAGGAAAGCTCTGAACTTGGGGTGCTCCAAGCTCGTAAAGGACACCGACCCGCAAGACTCGTAGACCCAATCAGCTAAGGAATCGAGAGCACTGTCGATTTGGGCCTTACTGAGGGCCGGACCGGGAGAGGTCTTGGGGCTCTTGAGCTTCTTCACGCTGTCCTCGAACATGGCCAGTGCACCCAAGTCGTCCTTCCCGCCCGACAGAACCAAATGCTGCTGTTGCGGACTGCCGGCCGCCGCCGTTGTGGCGGCTGATGCCGGGTAGTCAAAACGGGAGGGGTCAATGATTGTCAGGGGTGGGACCTGGTACGACGTCCCCGATGGCGCTCCAGCCGATGAGGAGCCCCTGCTCCGCTTGCGGTCGTTGGGCTGCGGAGTCGAGGCCGCGCCAGGAGGCGGAGGGAGGAGGGATGCCCCGGTGGGGGAGAGGGAGGAAATGGGTTTTGGGAGGGAGCTGAAATTGGGGCAGGTCCCGCGCTTGAGGTGCTCGGAGGCCGTTCGGGAAGGGTTGGAGGCGGAGAAGACGGCGTCGCAGAGGGAGCACCGGAGCTTGACGGCTTTCGGGAGACCGGTGTCGCTGTTGTGTACTAGGACCGGCTCTAAGTACGCCCAGTACCACGCGCCCTTCCCCTTGACGGCCTTCGTACGGACCATCACCAGCCCCTCGTAGCGCTTGTTCACGGCCTTAGCCGCCAGCTCGTCGGTGGAGACAGGCTGGTCCAGCGGTGCAGGCTGCGACGAAGCGTTGGTGGCCGCCATTACAGAGACAGTGGGATGGAAAGTGGAGGGCAGGAATCTCGGGACAAAAATGCCAATTTCGGAAGCTGTGCTGTCACGTGGAGGCGCATTCAGGCCTTCCCGGCGGCGGGAGACGTCGGATGTCCATCGGCCGAGTCCGGCGAGCTGGGGTTTGTCTGTCTGATGAGAGAGTGTGGTGTTTGTATCACTGATGGGTCAATTATGCTCCTTGAGAAGTTTTTTAGTGAGAGAGAGAGAGAGAGAGACAGACAGACAGAGACAGAGGGAAGAGAGAGAATGAGAAAAAAAGGGCATGAGAGAGAAAATAAACAAGATCGAAAAAGGTTGATGAAGTAATTGCCGTCTAATTTTCCACGGCTTCATCGTGTGCCTGCCCTACTACTAATCCTAATCACAGTTACTGATGAAGCGACCGAACTCTTTAATCACCTCCGCAACGTATATAAAAAAAAAAAAACTCCAACGGTTTAATCATATGTCGCAACGTAATGGTACGTTGTGGATAGTCGCGTACCCAGACCAAGTAACTACTACAGCTTGAGGTTTATTTCACGCAGAATTACACATGCGTCGATGATAAATAAGCTCAGTCGGTAATTCGAGCCCCGGTCGATGAAGGAAGATTGACTCTCTCGTATTTAAAGAAATGCACGGATCATATATCATCATCGAAAGTATAATGTCGAGATTATCTGATAATTTACATGATAGGCAAGAGGAAGGAAGAGGGACTGACTAGTGTGTGTAGGTTTAAACTATAATAAGGGAGCGTACGAGGGACGGACCGAGGTGGGACGCGCCGGCATGGTGCGAGTGGGCTGTGAAGGTGTAATGGGGGAACTAATAAGAATGAAGCAACGCCAAAGTCCCACGTACCAAATGCATACTGACATGGGCTGTCACTTTCTCGTAATTGGAGAGTGCAATTCACGCGCGCTCGAGCAGGGGGAGAGAATTGCTTTTCTATGGTTTTTTTTTGGCCTTTTCTTTTTTTGTTTGTTTTTTTAAGTTTATTCAGACACTCGTTTCATGTTGTTGCCCTTTTCCTCGTATTTTATTGTTTTTTTTATTAATTTATTATGGTTTTCCTTTTTCTTGTGTATTTGTTGGGGTCGTTTGTGGGGTAGACTCTGTATTGTCCGTTTCCTTCTTTCTTTTTCCCTCCTATACTTTTCTACGAGATCCTTTTTCTTTGCCCTAGAGAATTTTGCTTCAATAATTATTCTTGAGGTGCTTCCAATATTATCTACATACATCCATATTATAATCATTATTCCAAGGATTATTCGAATGATTAAAAAAAAAAACTTGAGTCAAACAACCACCAGGTGTGATGTTATTGGCAAAAATTATCGATGATATTAGTCGACTTATCATCGATATAAAATTCACTTAAATTGAAAGCACCTCATAATTATGATCAAGTCGGCACTGGAGCAGTAAATTGTATAAGCCAACTGATTGAGGGCTTCCCATAACTTACCAAATAAAAAGATGAGGAGAAAAAAAAAAAACAGAATTTAGTACAATTGCATTTACCTCTTCGATTATAAATTAAGAAGCCCCGGATTTAATTCTTTACTAATATTTAATGGACTTCACTTGTATTTGAAATAAAAAGAAGAAAAAAAGTTCACCGAAAAAAATATACCGTCATATATTAGATTCGACTTATGAACTCCATTCTAACATCAATTAAATTACAGTGTCGCCATTGTCATGAGCCTCCTCGGATCCTAGGCTACCCGGTAAAATGAATTTGAGATTTTTCGAACTCGAGGTTCTCTCCGCGTGGTTAGTCACTTTCTTTATTGTAACTTTTACCATCCTTTCTCATCATATTATTTAGAGCAGCAACATGAGGATCTCGATGTGGCACTCCAACTGGGCCATTTTTTGATACAATTGTCAAGTTTGCTGATGAAAGGGTAAGTAAGACAAAAGGCACAGTGAGAGCTAGTAATTGTGGGGGGGGGCTATTAATATTTTGTGCACAAAAGAGGTGGAAGTTCTAACCTTGTACACATATTCAAATTTAGCAAACTACTTTAATTAATTGCCCTTCCTTTCACATGACAAGCTCAGTTCATGTTGCTTCCCATTTGCATGAGGCCATGCCAGCCAAAGCATACACAATTGACTTCATCCTCTTCCTCAGTAGTGCTCTTTTTTTTTTTAATTACAAACTTCCACTTCTGGTCAAAGATTGCCTTGACTTCAGAGATTCGATCCATCACTAGTCACACCACCAAAATAAAAGAAAAACAAACTTTTTTTCTCGGATGAAATGGAAATCAAATTCATGTAACAGTTAAAAGATTTGCATTACTTAAATGTAAAAATGTGTGTGGCCATAATAGGGGCTAAGTGGAAGAAAGTAATTGAAGAGATTCCATGAAAATGTGAATTAATTTTGGGAAATTAAGTGCCCAATAAGAGTGCAATGACCCTTTGAGTCAGCACCTTATGGAAATAAAAACTGATATATTTGTTTTCAATGTCCCCATAACATAATTGTACTGAGAATCTATCTATCTATATATATAAACATTAAAAGAAGGCTACTGTATTTGGGCCATGAGGGTACCTAAAAACTTACCGAGGCCAGCTAATATCCCACTGGGGTTTTTGCCACTTCGGATACGTCGCATTGCTCATGACATGAGATTAATTGCAACAGGAAACTCACCTCTGACCCCACAAGTTTGCCCCCAAATTCCTTTCAAGTGCTTTGGGAGGGCACTTGCTCGGATGTAATCCCGATACTCCAGATTTTCACTTTCGCTGAAATGGCGAGGTCTAGATTCGGGTCTCGGTTGAATGGTAAAGCTGATGCTTGGGGACGCGACTGACTCTGGCCCGTGGATCCATGGAATGGTTTGGTTCACGTGATTTGCCTTCGCGAAAAGCTCGGGCTATGATTAGATACTGGCTTTGCCACTCATCTTCAAACATAGTTGGAGCAAAATAAGTCACTTTGGACATCTATTTGGGCTTTCGTTTAGATAAGATAGCTCAGAGACATGGCTACTAATACAAAACATGCCTTATGCCTATGATGATTAGAATACTCACATTGAAAACCTAGCTCTTCGGTCATCGAGCCCAACAACAGATGAGCCCAGTAACCTAAAATCTTGGGCCGAACTTGAGCCCAACTCATATTGAAGGCCGAAGGAACCAAAAAATGAAAAACTCAGGACGCCCACCGTGGGGCTCGAACCCACGACCACAAGGTTAAGAGCCTTGCGCTCTACCGACTGAGCTAGACGGGCTTTCGATTGTAGTTTGTCGTATATCTCTTTTTGGCTATGGAAATTATTCGTCATTCCATACCTGCAGGTATCTCTGCACCATTCCACTATCTCAGGTCGATCGAGTTCAGTAACCCTTTCTCGTTCCCCAGGAACAGGATTAAACTTGCTGATCTTGGAATTTGAAAAATCGACGGAACCACTAGCATGATATATTTGGTTTTTGTTATTGTGCTGGAGCTAGAAGCATTTGCGCGATTGACGTCCAGCAGCAATGATTTGCCTGACCAGTATTATCTGCAAATCAGCAGCTTAGAAACTTGCGAGAGAGAAGCCTCATAAACCAATTATTTTGGCCGACAGTGAAATCCCGGCCACGACGAGGACGGCTGCTCTTGTTGTGCCTCCCGTCATGTATAGATTCCGACATCCCTTAATCGACTCGAGCACTACAATATACATATTCCTACGAGTAGGACTTTGTTTCTTTCTCCCAAGGTAGATGAAATGAGAGCTTAAAACTGGGAAAGGCATCTTTCGAATGCGACGCGACCATTTCCGTGGTCCATGCCCATGTCGACTCTAATAATTTGGAGCAGGAATAATAGACAAGGCATGATCTAGCTAAACCCACCAGTCCTGTCATTCTCGAACATGATATCAGGAATGATCCTTCCTTAAGCGCCAACACATTTTAATCGTTGTGTCAAATGAATGCGTATTTCTGTTATAATCCATATTCTTAAATACGAGCCATGATCTGAATTCATATTTATCTAATGACAGTACAATACTTTGAGGAACAAGAAGTTTACAGTTATATTCAGTACACTGATCCGAACAACTTATCGATCGAATCCCCTACTTGCCCTACGCACAATCATACTCCCACAGACACTCAAAAGTTACCTAAACTGCTAGCACGTTCTACTTAAATCTCCATGCTAGGCCAGCGACGGATATAATCAAAACAGAACCGGAGCTTCCATAGTGCAGCTAATCGCACTTGCGATCCTGGTCAGAATAACTGAACTGTTCTCCATTCTGATCGCCGCCCCTTCTCGACTCTTCCTTCAACTGAATTTAGCAAGAGAAGAAACAAGAGACTTAATCATGGCAAACAAACATGTGATAATCAGATCTGATCAAGCACTGGGCCGAACGCTTTACCTTGCTGAGGAGCTTCTTGTGGTACTGATAACCCTGTCATCAGACAATATTTTGTCAGCTGAAAGAAACCGTAAAGCAGTTTAAACTGTAGAAAAAACTTCACGAAAAGCTGTTTTCTTCCGACCTTGTCGGTTCCATAGATATAGTCACAGTAAGTGAAGACCGAAGCAAAATTGCTATGACTTTGTTCTCCAACATAGTGATGGTAATCATGGTACTCGGCCCCGCCATAGAACGGTATATACTTCGTGGGAGACCAAGGCAAGTTGTACCTGCATCATGAAAGTTTTACTGAGTCCATCGTCTATTACGACTTTCATGCTCTGGCGAAACTTGTTTATTGTGATAGTAGTAATTGGAGTGTTGGATAAGTCCATAATTATCCGATGTTGCTTTCCGCAAAATTTGTTCTTAAAAGAGAAAAGAACCGAAAGTAATCCTAAAGGGCACCATCTTTTCCTTACAATCAAGAAACTAGGAAAAGGAGAAAAAGTGACTGAGGGAGCAAAGCAAATTTTTCGGCATGCTTACCCACAGTGGGTCTCAATGGCCTCAACCTGCCTCAGAGCTACCCACAGCCAAAAGGTGATCATGTGGCCCGGAACGAGGGCAGGCCCGAGAAAGGATGGGATCCCAAGCACCAAGATTTCCGCCCAGTGGGCATAAGGAGCCGCGAACCCGATTGGGGCTGTGAACTCGTGGTGGATGTGGTGGATCTTCTCGTACGCCCACTTGGAGTGCAAGAACCGGTGGATCCAGTAATTAGTGTAGTCCTCTATCAAGAAGTAAACCAACAACTGAGACATGATCTCCCACCCGGATGGTAACGGCAATCCCATGCGAATTTGAATCATCTGTCGGGAAAATATTAGAACAAGAATGTCAGCATAAGCCATGACAACGTTGTCTTGTCGATAAAACCAGGACCGTTAGGCAACAGAAACATTTGCAAAGAGTTTGATCATTGTATGAATTCTGATCAGCAGTCATGGCGTTATCATATTAAAAAGATCGAATATTTTCGACAACCCAGTTCCGGAATTTTAATGCTCTGCGGCATTGGATTGACAGCTTAGCTTAGTCCATTACCTTGATGGAAGGATAGGACACGAGCTGCAAGGGACCCACGACGAGGAAGAACATCCGGAGGACGTCCTTGTAGCACTTGACCACCTCAGAGAGGGTGAGCCTGACCTTGGGCTGGATCTTGTACCTGTCGAAGGTGTCGGAACGCCGGAGCTCCATGCAGATGAAGGGGATAGGGACGAGGGAGAAGGCTAGGAAAAGGAAGAGGATGTTGTGGCAGTAGAGGAAGTAGTCGGACTTGTCGGCGGAGTAATGGAACCAGAGGGACTCCGCGAACGTGAGGTTCCGGCCGAGGGCGGCCTCGGCGTCTTTGATGGTGCCGTAAGGCAGCATTTCCTGTCGACGGGAAACAGGGAGTTTGATGCCGCCCGGTTTGACCCGCGGAGGAACGTTTCGATTGGTCGAAGGAAAGGACTGAGGGGAAGAAGACAAGAGTAGGAGTGTCCTGAATATCCGATTTTTGTTTTGTGTCTTTACTCTTATTTATACACAGCAGTCTTTTCCTCTTTTTTTTTTCGGTGAAGTTGGAGGAATAGCCCAAATTACAACGAAATAAGGATAAGACGGGCATGTTGACCCCTATAATATCGTCTAACAGCAGTTAAAATACCCATTAGAAACTAAGTGAATAATATGCGTGCCGAGTGGGTACTCCACGATCATATTTGTAAGCTTATCTGCACAAGAGTTACTCTCTCGATATGTGTGTTCTCAATCTCGACGACAAAGGTCAAGAATCCGACCTCAATGAGTCTGTAGCCAAGGAGCAGCAAGATCGTCCCCTGAAATGATCCGCATCTTTTCCTCTGCTATTATAGTATTTTTATTATTTCTATTTTTTAAAAAGGAAAATATTTTTCATGCACCTTATCCAAGCATTACATTGTTGAAAATATAATCACGAGAAAGTGTATCAGCAGTAAACTGAGCTTCGAGTGTGCTGACTTCATCTATAATACGGGAGTTCGACTAATAGAATACATTTTGCGTATCAAATGTATTACTCAAACAATGAAGTGATTGCCCCGACTAGACACCCAAATTTTTTTTCGAAATTTTGATAAGGCCATCCACATGATTGAAAAGGTTCCACTTTACGTTATTCCAGTAATGGTGTCTCATGATTTGGCAGGAGTGCATATATGTGCTGGTTGACTGCTTGTGCTTGAGATTATTTAAGAAATGGATATAAAATGCTCGTTTACACAATTTTAATTAGCAATGAAAATCCTATACATCTTTAGGGATTAGGTGCTAACTAGAGCGTAAGTGGTAATCTACATATACATGCCCGACATGGACATCGGCTAAATTTAAATAAGCCTGGTCCGGTAATCCCGGTTAATGGAGTTACTAGAATGAGGATATATATAATACTTTGGATCGATGTAATTTGCATTCTGCAGGGAAAAAATTATTGAGAATTCCAATGGTATCCCAAAGGATTAGTCAATAAAAAAGGCGTCCCGATAAGAGTCCATATCAGCAATATTACTCACAAGTCATACCGATATTTGTGGCTGCCTATAAGAAACGGAATCAAATTCGGATAATTTAAGTGATTCAACGCTTATTTCGCTTAAGCAATGCTTCGGGTTCGAGTCCTTATTAATGCAGAAAATTTACACTGAGAGAGGTTTATTCATTAATTGACCGACCCGGCTCGACTGGATTAGTCGTAGTCTGATTGGACTTTCGAATATTATAATTTCAAATTGAAATTTTTTTTTTAAAAAAAAGGGTCAGATTTCGGATTCACTGCTGTTCTTGAAAAAGTACTTTAAGTGGAATTAACTGCAATATATATATATATATAGATATATATATAGATATAGATATAATTACCATGATCGACAGTTCTCCTCCTGATTTTCTGGTTTTTTTTACTTGGATTCGATAAGCTCAATCTACAGGGGGAAACCTTGCTAATTGACTGACTTAAATGAGCTTAGCTTGAGCCATCTTTGACTGCACTTTTTTGAATTCCCTAAGCTGTATATCAAACTATGATTGTCTCTTTTGAAATAGGGGAAGGAAGCTCGACATTTGTTTGATCCTCTCATGTGTTGGTGGGGGCACGCCCACCCCCACACACACACTCCTCTTTTACGACATGACTTACAAATCCCTCATGCCCCCCCCCCCCCCCCCCCCCCCCCCCCCCCCCCCTCCACTAATCTTGCCCTGTCCCATGGAAAACATGGACAATTACATATGCGAGCATACGGGTCCTTCTCTTTTCATATTCATTGACCAAGAAATTCAATCAATTTTATATAAACGAATCAGATTGCAAACATTGTCCGTACGAGTCGATAACGGAATACAAATGCACTCATACAGCTTTATCCTCTTCGTAAGATCAAATGCCCGGTCTCAACTAATCGACCACGAAGTTGTATATATGGTAATGCATGAAGAAGGGAAGGGAAGGGAAGGGAAGATCATCCTTGGACAGCCCATGGTATATCATACTTTGTGTGTTTTCATCTTCTTCTTTTTTCTTTTTTCTTTTCCTTATTAGTGGTTGAATATATTAATTCGGAAAAAGGGCTATGTCAATAATAATAGATTTATATGGGATGCCCTTTTGGAGCATGTAGATAAATCTGGAAAGTGACCACACCGTCACGTTTTTAAACATTCCAAACATCATCATTATGTGATAAGGGGATGACTAAATTGACCCAATTGAAGTAAAACTCATACAATTAATTAAACATGAGATTTACTCGAAATAAGTGATCAATCGATGAGAAAATTTCTTTAATGGCCTAAAAAAAATTGGAGAAAAAGGAAGAAAGAAAACGCGGATGATCATTGGTATGATAGGATTGTTTGTATTGGATGCCTTTTCTTTCTTCCTTTTAATTAACCTTCTGGTAATTAATTTGGTTTTAATAATTAATGTATGGTGTCATTTCTGGTCATCACTCTCACGCTCAAACCTTATCAGATATTAATTGATTGTTCCAATCGACTTTATTCACCATCCATCTCTGATTAACTCTGGCTGTTCTCCACTGTTTTTCTGCATACGACGATTACTCATTAGACATACAACAGAATGATTTCAACGGAATGATCCAAAATTGGCATGAACTTTAGTTTCTTCTTCTTCTTCTTCTTTTTTTTTTGGGTTCTCCCAAAGGAGATTCATGGAGAGATTGATGATCGGAAAATAAAATAAGTACATACGAGAATTTTCAGTGGTTCGAATTTAGAATTTTATTATTTTATTCCACGTGAAGGTGTTTGTCAACGTATTAGACGCATTTTCTTGGCATGAGCATTTAGTTGCTAACTACGCTTATTTGGATAAGCAAAATAATCGTTGACTAATAAAAACAGCAAAGGTAATATTTTTTATTAAAAGAATCTTAAATATGAGTTTATATTTCAGGGAACTTGCATTGTGTTGTTATGGTAGGATAAACATCTAATTTCAAGCCATTAAATACAAGTATCACCCAATCACAACTCAAGTTCATAACTAGTCAACGGAAACTCTCTTCACTAATTTTTCATTGTGTATCATAATATCTGAAAGTTCAATTGACCCTAATTAATTTATGTTAGAGCCAGATCAGCCTCCTAAGATTAAAGTTCTCTCTGCGTCAATTTTTTTTCATTCACAAAATTCATATCCGGCACCTTATTTAAAGAGAATAAGAGTTAAATTATTTGAACTACCCCTGCACCTTCTCTTCGCAATTTTCATTGCTTCTTTCTTTTACAGTAGATGTTTTTTTTTAAAGATATTTGTTGTTCTCTGGAAGGTTGCAGGATAGTTATTGAAAGTAGTCGTTCTTCAAGTGAATTTATATTTGTGCTAGTTAAGATCCAATGATCCGTCCATTACATATATGTGATCACTTACATCCTTCAATGAATACCTATCTTTTCACCTTTCATAAGCGACGTGATAACATAATAATGAGATATTTGTCATATTTTTATTTGTAAGGAGTCAAAAGATCACACGGTAAGATATATATTTCATCTTACGTGATAAGTTTCTGAATTTCCTCTCAATTTTTATATATTGTACATAGATATATATATATATATATATATATATATTGTCCACAATGTGAACATTCATGTATATAGCAAAGTGAATTGGTAGATCTTATGTCTTTGGGATAGATAGGGACCTCACATGATCAAAGATTTAAGGAGGACATACAAATCTTTATCTGATGAAGATAAAACAGTGTTTTGACCAAAAGCAAGAAAAAGTTGTAATGAAAAGAAGACGGGAAAAGAGGGGGGACATGGTGGATCAGGAGCCAATCATGGGAGTGGGGCCAGAAGAGGGGACCTCGTGGTTCATGATTGGCCCCCACCGTCTGATCAAAACCATGTGCGATGTGATCTAATGATTTGTTGCGTGGACTGCTCGTACCAGAAAGCTCCCCCCACCCATAAACTCAATCATCCTTTTTTTTTTTTTCAAATTTCTTTACCATTGCTCCTTTGCGTCGTATCAAAAGCTCATCTTCATCGACACAATTATCCAGCACGCCACAACGCCTAAAATGCACCCAACCCTTTATATCATTTTTTTTCCCATATATATGCACAAATACACACACAGGGACGGAGCCAGAATTTCCATTTAGGGGGACAAATTAATATTTTTAAGGTAAAATTTAAAAAATTTAAAAAATTTAAAATTCAAGAGGATAAAATACTAACTTTATATAAAAAAAAACCTCATACTTTTAAAGTAAAATTGAAAGAATTTAAAGTTTGGGGGGGCAATTGCCCCCTGCCAATACATCCGCTTCGCCTCTGCGCACATACACACATTATATATCTGCATAGAAGGGCTCAATCATTTCTTGGAAGAAAATACACATTAGATCCAAAAGAATCAAAGAACAATTCTTCTGGTTTCTTTCATGTATAATTTCGAAGTCGAGCTGAGCACCAAAACATGTTTCATACAAGATTCCTCCGTTAGATTGTGTGTCAAAATAAAAAAACCGACTCCGACTCCTTTTTTTTCCTTTTTTTTGAGTAATATCGCGACTTCGACTCTTGGTCAAGTGAACAAGTTAGATAATGTTTTTGAGTTACGTACAGTCTATTAATCATCCCGAGAAAAAATCACATTGGCTTCGGGAATTATTATCATGACTAAAATTTGATGGGTAGTGATATATAATGATCGAGAGAATGATATTATGATGGGCCAAGGCAGCTGTTGAAAGTCATGCCTCATTAATTAGAGGTGGCTCCATTTATTAGGTTTCAAGTGGCAATAATCGGCTCTTCATAAATCACGATACACCCTCCCTAGCTAAGCTATACATATGATACCTAATAATTAAAAAGTAAGATACAATTCACATAACATTTAAATTAAAGAGAAGACAAATTGAGGAAATATTACGTCACTAATTTAACAATTAATGATTTGGACAGATCCATGCACTATAGATAGATGTTATTATTAACAGCGCCATGCTTAATGATATTAAGAGAGAGAGAGAGAGAGAGAGCGCCTCCGCTGTGGTTGACGCCATCCCCTTAAGAACTTGGCCCAATCATTACATTATTGGCCTTCTGAGCAAGACAAAAAGGTCCCTTAATTTCTTAGGGCTCTTTCTTTAATAAAGTAAGATCACAAAAATTCCCTTAATAAAATCACTGTCTTATTTACTATTAATATAATTTAATTTACTATTATCCATTTGACCGGACCAAACAATTGATGGTCAATGATGCAGAGTGATGAAATGCCGGGGAGAGATATATCACGGAGCCACTGGGCGCATGCGGATGCCCGTCCGAACTAATGGAACTATCATTTAGACGATCTATCATTTTTCCTTGCGATGGACGAATGATTTCGTTTTAACTCGTGCCAGCGAAAACTACAGTTTTTGGCTTGCTAATTAAAGGCGAGAGCATAGGAAATTAAGACGCAGATAATTAAAATAGAAGAATTAGGAAAGAATATGAATATTTGCATATGTATATCGTACATACATTATAACGTATGATACAAAAAAGATATAAGCCCAATAATTGTGGCCTTGTGAATGATGGGCCTTAGTCAATGAGATAGGATCTTCCGGAGTAGCTTCGAAGCCCACATATAAATACAATTAATTAATGCTTTTAGTTTCAGATTTCTATGGGCCTTAGTCCATGAGATTGGGATCTTTCGAAGTAACATTTTTATTTGCCCTAGGAACGAATTGAAAGCAAAGAAGCCCGACAGCTTCGCTGACGATGATCGAATCAAAGATTATTTTAATTTCAGGTTGAGAGCGAGTATTTTCTCCACTTGTATGTATAGTTAGGGTCGATTTATATCCAGCACCAACCATGTAGGAAAAAAAATGCCAATAAGCACAAGAAGTGCTGTGACTATGAATCTGTAGGTTTCGATAATCTCAATTTACTTTATTCGGTTGGCATAACATAGGTTTATTTGGATTGGAGGTGACATCTATTTTTCTAATAAAAGCCAAAATGTCGCAAATATAAAGTAGATTATGCACATAACATTAATAATTTTATAGTTGTCGATCGAGGGGCTTGTGACCCAAAAACCTAATACCAAATTAAACTACTTAAGCCCATTGCAATTACTGGCCTTTTAAAAGATTAAAAAAAGCTCGATGGCTTCACTCTTCAAAGAAAATCGTGTATTGTCATGTGCGTATTTTAGCTCCAATTTCTTATAGTATTTCACCAAATCAATTCCCCTTTCTCGCATGAGTAAATGGGACAAAAATTAAAATGGACATACTTTTATATATATATATATATATATATAGTAATAATAGGCAAAACGAATCATGATTCATTTAATTGACTATGACCATTAGATACTTTCACACAAATTCCAAATTCGTATGTTACAAGCATTGTTATCAGAACCGGACCGGACCGGCCGGTTCGACCGTCCGGACCGGGAACCGGCACCAAGTCCGGTCCGATTCTCCTAAAAACCGAAATGGCAGCTTTGAACCGCCGGACCCATTGAACCGGCCGGTTTTAAGCAAAATTTCATTAAACCGGCCGGTTCTATGGGTTTTTATGGGTTCCCTATTTAATGTAAAAATTGATTGGTTGTGTAAGGATTTGAACTCATGATCTCTTGCTTTTCATATTAGCATACTACCAACCAAGCCACCACCACTTTTTGTTCTTTTAACTCTACTTTTAAGTACTTATTAAAATAAAATATTTATTTTGAAGTAAGAAATATTAAATATAGATACTTTCTTATACTATTGTTATATTTCTTTAAAATCATCATACTTTTATCTTAATTATCATAATTTTTTTAATAATATGAATATTTATTTTATTTTAAATAAACGAGCGGTCCGACCCATCGAACCCCCGGTTGGACCCATAAACCCATGACCCCGTACCCCTTCCGGTTCATCATCCGGTCCGGTTCTGATAACACTGGTTACAAGTCAGTTTATATAACACGTAATTTGTCATCGAATCATCATCGAATAAGATGCAGGTCCCACCCGCCCTCGGACAAGGCGAGGCAAACTGCAGACGTTACAGGTAATTCCGGTAATTAAAAGACAAACTTTGTGGCGGCAAAAAAATAAAAGAAATTGAAGGAAAATAAAAGAATTAAAAGAAATCGAAATGCGGAAGCAGCACAGTGATCGTTCTCCTCAACGAAAAGTCTCCATTAAGAAATACTGTTGAATAACAGTTGGCTACACCGAGCCCAGGAATTCCGGGGTCAAATGAGGCAGGAGACCATGATTCATGTTAAGCTGGGGCTTTCATGCACCCGGTGCAGCTACTTTTTTACCAGTCGTTGACATCTTTCATTTAACTTCCCATTAAAGGACCGGGAACAGCTAGAGGGAGCTATACAGACAGTTTGATCGGAGAGCGACGTGCGACTCACTCAACCCAACTTCACGTCTCTTCCTTCCTCCTCCCCTCAACTGATTACGTTCCTTCATTGAATCGCCAAGCGCCACCCCCAGCTTTTCATGTCCGAGGGAGCCCACCGGCGGCGGCCACCCCCGACCCCGGCCGGCCGGAGGAGCAAGCACGATCCTCCCCAACTGTCGCCGTCGCCGTCGAGGCGGTCCAACCCCCCTCGCCGATCGCCCTCGAGGCGCCCGAGACCCGTCGATGTCTTGAAGCGCTGCTTCTCTGAGCCCCTGCTGTGGGATGACAGTGGCGCCGGAGGCTCGCCACCGGCTGGAGATCCGACCCGGAGCGCGGTGGGGCTCGACGCCGGCGTGCTCTTCAGGCCCCAGACGTGCGCCGACGTCTTTGCTTCCTCTCCTTCTTTGATGGGTTCCGGCAGCTCTCCTCTCGGCTCCGAGGTGACTAATAACTCAAATCTCACCCCCCCCCTTCATTTTTTTTTTGCGTTAGAATTTGTCAGCTATATGTGGTCGGGAGCGATTAATTAATTTTAGGCCCGACATTTTCTATTTCCAGTATTTTGCTCAAAGTCAAGAATTGGAGGAATGTTAAGTCGGTTGCTTGTGTGCCTTTTTAAGGGAAATGTTTGATTAAATGCTTCGGAGTCCGATTTATACAGATTTATACACCCATATAGAAACATGCAGGATCATTGTGTCTTGAGATGATTGCCCTGTGTATATTCGATGTAATGCTGCTGCTTAGGCAATCCCAAATCACACCTGCGGCAACTGTGAAGCAATGATCTCTTTCGTAAACAGAGGTCACACGGTACATCAATTGCTTGGATTTGTACTTCGATGTCTTGCATTGGATCCAAATGCTCTTGTTCTTGCTAATCTTGGGTTCGAGTGTGCTTGATGATGGGAAGTCCAAAGTTGTTGCTTCTGTAGTCTTATTAGTGTATATATATATATATTTTTTTTCCGATTCAGGCACACAACAAGGATGCCAAGGTGGTGGTAAATGTAACGGTCGAGGGGAGTCCTGGGCCGATCAGGGCCATGGTGAAGTTGGGGTCTACTGTGGACCAGACCATTAAGCTGGTCGTGGATAAGTACAGCAAAGAAGGGCGGTCACCTAAGCTTGACCGGGGCTCTGCCACCGGTTTCGAGCTTCACCCCTCCTATTTCAGCCTTCAATGTCAGTCCTCTTGACTTTGAAGTCTCTGTCTAACTGTCTTGTTTTAACTGCTCGATTAACGTCTCCCTACTCTTGAGCTATTTGCCTTGAATTTAACTGTTGATTAGAATGTCAACGTGGTCGGGTTACAGTCGGGCAAAACTGCCCGAAGGAGCTTTATAGAAGACAAATAGAGATGATAATATGCTGGAGGTCACAATGTTGAATCCATTGGACTGATGGGAGTTAAGGATTTTATCATATTGGGGACTACTGATATCAACCAACTGATTACCTAGTTATTCAGCAAAAAGAACTGATTACCTAGTTATGGAATAGGATATGATATGAAACAAGAAAAATCATATATCTTGTGGCAGAGATTGTATTGAAATCTAATATCGATCAGAATTTTGAGTTTCCTGATAAGACATTGATTCGTAGTGTTGACATGTATCATTCATATGTTATGTTCCTGTCTTTGAAATGTAATTGATTCTAATTCAGGTTTAGACAAATCGGAACTTATTGGGGACGTTGGCAGCAGAAGTTTCTATCTGCGACGAGGCAGCAGTTCCCACAGCAGCAATGCAGCCTCTGCTTCCTTTGTCTCTGAACCCGTGGCTGCAACTTCAAATGCTGTTGTGGCTCCGCCTCCGATATTTTTGATTCCCTTACCAGGATTCCTAGCCCGCAAGCTCGGGAAAATTGTCAGGAGAACTCGGAAACTATGGAGGTTCCTGACCTGCATGCAATGATCATGGAAAGGGAAAACAGAATTTGGATTCATTCTTAAGAGCGACGCAATTTTTTCGTGTTGCTCTCATCCCGATTTATCTGGATACATGTTCCATTACAGATTTCTTACATAGGACTTTGTATATATACCCAGCTTGCGAATGCTGGTTCTCCTGTATATAGGCTGTGATATTGAGGCACGGCAAAAGGCATGTTCTTAATTGTATATAGTTGGTGATGATCCTATACTTGGTCAGCCATACTCGAACAGTCACCGAGTGAAATTTCCATCAAAATATATGCATTATAGAGAACATTCGGGGCTGTAATCTTCTTTTACGGCAAAATACGGATGAAGTTCTAAGAGGGATGTATGTGCAATTTATTTTTGTTGGGGAATACATTGCTTAAATAAGACGACAGTGCTGGGCAAAGACATGGAGACAGAAAAGTATAATTATATGGGCGTCATGGTCGGTAGAACCAACAAACTTTTGGACGGTCATTTTTAAACTTTGGTCGGTTTATTGCAATAGGACATTTCATAAAGTAGTGGTACACGTCGGTCTTACAATTATGGACCTTCATTCACTATGGTACCTCAGCCCAATCATCCTTTTAACTTACTGATTCTGCCGTTGGCTCAACATGTACAGACCCGTTTAGTTTTAGGGTTGATTTTTAAAATTTTAACTCTAACTTTAACTCTACTCACTACACAACAAAAGTCAATAACACGATTATTATTATTTTTTTATTTTCTTCAAATTTTTTAATCATTTAATATTAAATTCTCTCAATTATTTATTATTTTTTCATACTTTTTCTCATAATTCAACAACACAATCATTACAACTTAATTAAAATTAAAACTTAACCTTACTTAACTCTAAAACCAAACACACTAGCATCTCCCATGATTCAGCTGTTCCTATCTTTGTCCTGTTTTAATGGCCTCAAGTGCTATCACTATCTCTCGTCAAATGTCAGATGCTGTAGATCTGTACCAACCCCCATGACCGTCGGATTAATCTTTCGCGATGAAAGTTGTAAAACTATATAATCTCAATTTAATGGGCATAACAAAAAGCCTAATCGAATCCATGAAAGGATAGTAGACCTTCACCGTCGAATATGGACTTTCGGTATCTCGGTAGATGGTCAATTCTAGATGGTAACCCACAAGGTTACATCGAACATATGTAAAAGCGGGTCATGTGTCATCAAAGCATATATTTTAGGAAAAAGTACAAAAATCTCATTATGATTTGAGATCGAGACAAATTACACCTTATGCTTTTTCTGTGGACAATTAACCCTCTGGTGGTGTACTCCATTTGTCATGGATGGTTATGGCGTTAGTTTATTTTGTCATTTTTTTATCCTCAACCTTTAGGGTTTTTATCACTGTGGTTCTAAAGCATTTTTTGTCATTCATGTCCTCAACTTTTCACATTTTTTAGGGTTTTTTTACTTTTTTTTTGGCTCAAGATCCCTGCCAATTTGGGGGGTAGAGACCCCAAGCCTATCATCGAGGTCGTCGGCATCCTCTGCGAGTCCCAGCAACCTCGGTGGAGAGGTCGAGGTCGTCGATTGGTAGCTTCAATCCCTCCTTCCTTTTCGATTTTATTTTAGGACTAAAATGTAAAAATATGAAAAGTTGAGGATATGAATGACAAAAAAGTGATTTAGAATCAAAATGATAAAACCCTAAAAATTGAGGACGAAAACAATTAACGCCGTGACCCCCCATGACTAACGGAGTACACCACATGAGATTAATTATTCATAATAAAAGCACGTTGTGCAATTTGTCACAATCTCAAATCACAAGAGGATTTTTTTTATACTTTTCCCTATATTTTGTACCACGGGTCCCATTTACAATAATCTACTAATGCTGCAATATTTTTGGTGTACCTAAATATGAGATGAGATATCCTTCCTCTGTAAGTCACATAAAGCAGCTCCCAGCAATTGCATAAGAAAGGTGCCTGTCGACATATCTCGCCTCCAATCGCGATACATACGCATTAGGAAATTACCATCATGCTCAAGGAAAGTGACTGGAGCTAAATTGTTCAAGATATTATTTTTAGGAAATAGATTTTGTTTTTTTGGTTGGAAAGGAAATAGAGTATTCCGTATTAGATTATATTGACTAGTTAGGCAGTTAATATCCTCAATATATCTAGAAATAATGTAGTTATTATTTTCATATTTGTTCTAAATTAGATTCTCTTATCAGTGGCTTATAAATAGGCGGATTTACTATATAGATTTGTTGAGATCTGTCAATATCTTCTACTCTCATGGCATAGACCACCACATATATTATCTTCTCCATATTCTCTCCGATATATCATTTTTCATATAATCTTCCGAAATGTATATAAAATTTGACATAAATCTTCAATTCTCGGAAGCGGCACTCTATATTTCAGAAAAGCTCGTTTCCGAAGATGTTGGAAATTCAAAAATGTTTTTTTTTTCTTTTTTTGAAATGGAAAATTTGGAAGAAGTTGTTTTCAACATTGGCGAGAAACGTCCGGAGCCTCCTCCTAACTTCGGCCCAGAAAAGAATCCAACGGTAACTAACAATACTATCGCATTCACATGGGTCATGTTTTGTTTCGGTAAATGAATAAACCAAAAAAACGAAGGGCTATACGAACTTTCTAGGAAACTTCGCCCGTCCGTCCCCCCGCCCCCCCCCTTTCTTTCTCTCTACGCACCCGACGCCACCACGAGCAAGCTTCTCATCACGTACACGAGCGAAGAGCGTATGGAACGTACAAAATTAGACTTATCTGATGATCTGCTATAATATCTATCCTCCCGATATATTACCGCATAGAGCGTATGGAATGTACAAAATTAAATTTATCTATTTCATACTTTCTTCTGACTAATAATAAAATCGATCTAAACTTGGATTTCTTAATATTTTCTTGAGATTACGAAATATCGATAACTTAATCGTGATCCTCGTGGATTTTGGACTCTCTACTGTCAAGCCAAGGTGAGTTGGCTTGGCTGCTTCTAATATTTCGTCGGTCACATCAACTGTCACGCATTCTCCCTTACTCTCATCTCATACATACTCTCTCCGAAACAGAACGGTCACACATAACATGTCATTAAGTCCCTGAAAGCAGACTAGACTAGACTAGACGAGACGAGACGAATATTCTCCCACTTGCCTTCACCTGGAGCCACAACCACCGCCACTATGAACCTACGCTCGCCCGCAGGCGGGCGGTGCACCTCCCTCAGCATCCCCGCCATCTCCGACCGGAGGCAGCTCGATCGCTCCCTCCAGACGTTCCCGCCGGAGAGCCATACGGACCTCGTCCGCCGCAGGGGAGGCCTCATCTCCGTCCCCAGGCGGGTCCTGGCCCCCGCCGAGGGCGGTGCTGCTCAGAGGCTGACGAAGCTGCTGCTGAACGTCACGGTGGAGAGGAGCCTGGGGCCGGTCCAGGTGGTGATGCCACCGGAGAGCTCCGTGCGGGACCTGATCAAGGCGGCGGTGGAGATGTACGCGAGGGAGAAGAGGCGGCCGCTGCTGAAGGATGCCAATCCTCGGGGGTTCGAGCTTCACTACTCTCCCTTCAGCTTAGAGAGTGAGTGGACGACGACTCAACTCCGACGAATCCCTTTCTTAGCATTTTCGAGTCGGTTTCAGTTCATGAACTGATTGCTTCTTGTAGGTCTCAAGCCAGAGGAAAAGCTGATAAACTTGGGGTCGAGGAATTTCTTCCTCTGTTCGAGGCAGTCATCCTCGATCTGTCCTGATAACACGTCTTGCTCCGATGAAGCCAAGCACGACCCGGTCGACAACGCATTGATGATGACCAACCTAATGGATTTCCTCCTGTGATCACGGTCCGGATGACCGTTACGGGATCGAATCATACGGAACCCAAGAGGATGTCGATGTTCCTTTCTTCAGCTCAGCTATCAACTAGGAATTAGATTAGGTTTCAATACACATCATGTGTATATTGCTAGAGATTGCGAGCGTTTTTACTGCTCTGCATGGATTCTTCCCTCATGAAAAACTGATGTATATTAATGGGAAGACAGAAGTTCTTACTTGATAACTATCACCATCAGTGTCTCATGACAAACTATTGACGAGATGTTAGGGAACGGTTTGTGTAAATATTAACTAGTAAAAAAATGTATTCTGACCGGAGTTCGGGTCCCCGATGAACTGCCTCCGGACTGAGCCAAAACAGAAACAGAGCCTTTCATTATCGATTGATAGCGATGGATACATGTTTCCCCCCTCATTAGAGTTCTGTCCGGCAAAACATTATATGAAAGTTACGACACATCTAATTGACGAGAAAATCCTTTTCCAAGCTTTTCACTGAACAAACTAATACCGCGTAGATTGATCCGGGACACCAGTTGTATCATGTATGTCCTAATTATACGGTGTGCTATGAGAAATTGTTGCCTCTCCGAAGCTATCATACTACAGCAAGTCATTACATCACACCTCGACTTGATTCGAGCTTCTGTTTATATTTGGGACTATCTTTACTCATGACCCTGGCAGTGTTAGGTCTTATATCACTTTGCAATCGATGCATATCGGATGCGCGAATGGTTGGTTTCATCGATGATGGTAGTTATACTTATTTTCGCCCGAGCATATGTCAGAGGGGAAGCCTTATGGGGCCCTTTTTGGGCCGAAATTAGCCCGGTAACTGTTTTTGGGCCGTTGGGGATAGGCCCATTTTATAGCAAAGCGCCAAAATTATAAGGAACAATTCATTTTTCTGCTCTCATTTTCTAAAACCCTAGAAAACCCTCTCAGTCCCCGCCTGACCTCTCTAGAGCCACCGCAACTCCTCCACCACCGGCGGCAAACTATCAAGCTTTAGCAATGTCGGAGCTCGAGATATCCCGGTCGGAGAAGAAGAAGAAGAAGAAGCAGCGGTCCGGTGATGAAGCTCAGACCGGCGAGCCCGACTCGGCTCAGAAGGACGCGGACTTCATGATCAAGCCCCAGAGCTTCACTCCCTCGATTGACACTTCTCAGTGGCCTATCCTGCTGAAGAACTACGACCGCCTCAACGTGCGGACCGGACACTACACCCCTCTCCCGTCCGGTTTTTCCCCACTGAAGCGGCCCCTCGCTGAGTACATCAGGTATGGTGTCCTCAACCTCGATAAGCCCGCGAACCCCTCCTCTCACGAGGTGGTCGCCTGGATCAAACGGATCCTGCGGGTCGAGAAGACGGGCCACAGCGGGACCCTCGACCCCAAAGTGACCGGGAACCTCATCGTCTGCATAGACAGGGCCACCCGCCTCGTCAAGTCCCAGCAGGGCGCCGGGAAGGAGTACGTGTGCGTGGCCCGCCTTCACTCTGCTGTCCCCGACGTTGCCAAGGTTGCCCGCGCCCTCGAGACCCTCACTGGGGCTGTGTTTCAGAGGCCCCCTCTGATTTCCGCCGTGAAGAGGCAGCTCAGGATCAGGACTATCTATGAAAGTAAGCTCCTTGAGTATGATCCTGACAGGCATTTGGTTGTGTTTTGGATATCGTGCGAGGCAGGGACTTATGTGAGGACCATGTGCGTCCATTTGGGCCTGCTTCTCGGGGTTGGTGGGCATATGCAGGAGCTGAGACGGGTCCGGTCAGGCATCCTTGGGGAGAGGGATAACATGGTGACAATGCACGATGTGATGGACGCTCAGTGGGTGTATGATAATTACCGGGATGAAAGCTACCTGAGAAGAGTCATTATGCCGCTCGAGGTTCTCTTGACAAGCTACAAGAGGTTGGTTGTGAAGGACTCTGCTATCAATGCTATATGCTATGGTGCTAAGCTGATGATTCCCGGGCTATTAAGGTTTGAGAATGATATTGAGGTCGGGGAGGAAGTTGTGCTGATGACCACTAAAGGGGAAGCTATTGCATTGGGTATTGCTGAGATGACTACTGCTGTCATGGCAACTTGTGACCACGGCGTGGTGGCGAAGATCAAGAGGGTGGTTATGGATCGGGACACTTACCCTAGGAAGTGGGGTTTGGGTCCGCGAGCCTCAATGAAGAAGAAGCTAATTGGGGAAGGGAAGTTGGACAAGCACGGGAAACCCAATGAGAAGACTCCTCAGGAGTGGCTTCGGAATGTGGTTCTTCCCACTGGTGGAGATGCTGTCGTTGCCAATCTTGCTGCTGTAGCTGCGTCTGAACCTGCTAAGGTCGATAATGGGACTTCCGTTGTGGAGGAGGAGAAGAAGAAGAGGAAACTTGATACGGTTGATGGCGATGATCTGGTTCCTGCTAAGAAGTCCAAAGTAGGAGAAGAGGTTGAGGAAATTGAGAAGGAAGAGAAAATGAAGGTCAAGAAGGTCAGCGACGAGACTGTGGAGGTGGAGGTTGAGAAGAAGGAGAAGAAGAAAAAGAAGAAGAATGATAAGGAGACTGGTGAGGTGCTGGCATCCGATGAGAAGACAGAGAAAGAAAAGAAAAAGCACCACAAGTCGAAGGATGAGGCTGGGACTCCCGACACGGATAAGTCAGAAAAGAAGAAGAAGAAGAAGAAGCATAAAGATGACGAAGCTGCCGAGGAGGATACCGCAGAGAAAAAGAAGAAAAAGGAAAAGAAGAAGAAGAAAGAAGCTGAAGAAGAATAACCATGAGCAGCAGACTTTCTTCATTCATTACATTTTCTGTTTTGATCCTTCTAGTTATAATCATCGTATTCTCCAATTTATGTTTTCTCCCCCTCATAAGATTCTCGCAGTTCTATGCTTGTTTTGTAAGTTATCTTATTTCTCACCGGTATGCTCATGGCAACTGCATTTTGCATGTTATGGATGGGCATGATGATGTCGCTGTGGATCGATGCTAATAGGAATCGGTTCAAATGGCATTCAGAAACAATCAGAGTTCAGGTCTTTTGCTAGCACTGCTCAGGTCAATATCCTCGGAGTTGATTCTGGTTAAAGGGAGAAGGCTTGACTGCTTGGTGTTGATGAATCATTTATTTTCTTGAACATCTGCATATGTCGCAGGTCAGTGAGCTCTTTGTGGTTGTAATGATTCGACCAGTTACATGCATTGCTCTGTTTCGGAGGGGTATGCAGTTTCAGAGTGCAACTCCTTCAGAGTCGTGCGATCCGATAATGCTACTTTTCTTTCCTATGCTGGTTTTCATCCCGATCTGTGATCTTGTGTTGCTAATTATACGACTGCTGAGGAATACTCAGCAAAGGAATAAATAGGAACTAGAATTTTTGGTATCAGAGATCTCCTTCCTCTGTTCAAACCCACGCCTCTTCCCCAATAATTCCCCTGTGCTCTGAAGAAGCAAAGCAGTAAATGATCGCGAGCTGCTTCACGGATGATGCGAATGACTCTACCAGCTAATCAATGCCATCCGACTTCTGCTGGTAAGTAAGAGGTCCGGTGGACTATTGTTTCCGTATTATAAGTCCATTCTTGATTCGTTCGGTAATCAAAATGGCACGACTACATGCGACTGTCTATCAAACAATGATCCACACGCTGCCTTAGTGTTCAAGGTTTGCTTCATGGTTCAGCCCATGACGCTTCTAGTGATCAGGCCATCTTCCGGTGTATTTTAGTTCGGGTGGGGCATATTAGTTTTTCTCATAAAAGATCTCTTCAGGAAAATTTATTTTGGAGTTTAATCGGTTTCAAAGTGTGTTACAACTTATAACCACAAGTTTTACGAGGAATAAGTTAAAAAAAAAAAAAACATATTGACAGTTTCTGAACTAGTTTTAACAGGTTAACTACAACTAAATGAACTGTACCCTATCACGCTAGCTTGAGATTAGTATTTCCAATTAAAAAGTTTCTTAAGGAAAATTTATCTTCAAGTTTAATCCCTTTCAAAGTGGGTTACGCATTATAAAATACAAGTTTTATGAGTTTTTTTTTTTCCAATACGAGGAATTAACTAAAATAATGCATATCGACAGTTTTCGGGTTTGTTTTATCGGACTAATTGCAACTAAAAGGACAGCAGATGCACTCCCCCGAAACATCTCCGCATCACCTGACACATAATGAACTATCCCCAGTCGCGCTAACTTGAGGTTCGGAGGTTTGCTTCACTGTCCAGCCCATCACGCTTCCAGTAATCAGGCCATCTACGGCGTATTTTAGTTTGGGCGAGGCGTATTTTAGTTTTTCTGATAAAAAACCTCATTAGGAAAATTTATTTTGAAGTTTAATCCGGTTTTAAAGTATGTTACAATTTATAACCACAAAATTTTACGAGAAATAAATTGAAAAAAAGAATAATTTATAATGACAGTTCATGGATTAGTTTTAACGGACTGACTACAACTAACAGGACACTAGACGCAGTGCCGCTCTGCCTCACCCGACAAATAACTAACTGTCCCGCGTCTTATAAGCCCCACCTCCTCCGTCTCCTTCCTTCCTTTGAGAATCTCCGGTCACCAAAGACCCTCAGCGGGTGATTCATGGCCAATCTTTCCATCATCCCACCACAGTCGTGAACCAGCGTCCGGCGGCTTTAAGAGCTTGGACCAAGACCAGAGGAAAAGTACACGAAGGGCAGGGGTGTTGTGAGCGGAGTATGGGCAATGTCTACGTGTGGCTACTGTCTTTCTTCTTCCTTATAGCTCTTCTCCTCATCATCGTTTTCCAGGTCCGCCTTAAGACCCCTACCTACCCCTTTTGAGCTACTAATGTTTCTTCTGCTATTCATTCATGTTCTTTGTTTAAGAGCTCTGAATCCACCGGCGGGACTGGTAATGGGCGAAATTAATAGCTCAGATGAAATGTTGCCACATGATAGTCAGTCGGGATTGTTTGCGGCTTACAAGAAAACATTTGTATCTTCCACGTCCATCCGAGGATATAAAGAACTTGCATATGTTCTTATTATTTGATTCTACGAAAGGGAAAGACAAATCTAACACGCCATATATCTCTTGCAGCTCATGTGCCTAGCAGATTTGGACTTTGATTACATTAACCCTTATGATATGGCAAGAAGGATAAATGCCGTGATCCCCGCCAGAGTTCATTGGGCAGGGACTATTGGGTCTCTTCTATCTCCTTACGACGCATTGGTTCATGGCTCTGCTTTGTGTCCCTTACATATATTAAAATGTTAGGCTGTAAGTACTGCATTCTTGCGAATTAGTATAGGCTAAAGATGGAGAACTTTCAGATTCTTCGCATTCGGGTTCTGATTTTTCTGTTTCCCATTGTCAGGTGTTGCCGGAGACAACACCAGATAGATGTAAGCAAGGTATACAACATGCTCAAATGGGAGAAAAAACAACGGCTGTTCAAGCTCGGATGCTTGATCTTCCCGCTCTTGCTGTCCGTCTTTTGGTAAGTCCTCTCTTGGAAAATAACCTAGGATCGTATCCTATCCCGAATCCTGATATTTCCATATATACTCCTGTGCATCTATGGGCTCGTAAAGTTATTGATTTGTAACTCTTTGGCATATTTTATAGGTTGATCTACAATGCGCGGGACAATCTTGATTAACCTAGGATTTCTTTTGGGGAAGCATTGGAAGCCCATTAGCCGCCGGCTTTGTTCGGGTTTGACACTCATGCTGCCGCATTCAGGATCAACACTAAGTCATGCAACTCGTCGGAGTTTCTGAGGGCTTATTAGGGTGATTCTGTAGTTCGGTCTGTCGATCTCAGGAGAGTATCGTGTATATCCGTAGGCATTGCCAGGGAAGACAGTTTTTTTGTCAGCAACAGCTTTTTAGGAGAAAATACATCAGTACAAAAATTAACAGCGATCCACCAGTCTTAATTCTATTTCTACTCCGAATAATCTAACTAATTCTACAGCATAAGCCAGCAGTAGTCTTCCCTCGGTTGTCATGCCGAGGTAGAGAAAGAGGCAGACCTAAGCTCACATTACATTATAATCTCGATGAGTTTACAGACAACAAGAAGACTGATGAAACCCAGACAATAAGATACGATCACAAGATCAACAAGTGGTCAGTCGACGACAATGATCATCGTTCCATAATTATCAGACAAAGTCTTCTAATACCACTCTTCAAGGCAAAGATACGTTTATGTCAGTGGGCTTGTTCCTCATATCTGTAGTCAATGAGGACCAGTTTTCTGCTCGGTAGGTTGGAGGAGTTGATGAGATGTTCTGCTTCGGTTCAGCCGTAGAGATGGGAACAGCGCTTGTTGGGGAGAGATCGTGCTTCTGTTTCTTTGGCTTCTGCTCGTGTTGGTTCCCAGTGAGAAAACTGCCCACCACGACCTAATGCGCAAAAGGAAAATACTTCAATATGTAAAACCGCAAAAAGTACCACCTGTAATAAAAGGAGAGACTTATCTCGGTACCTGAACAGGACTTGCAGCTACGAGAAGCCCAGCGACCCCACCTCCAACAACCCGCCCATCAGGGCTTGCTAACGAAACGCTCATCCCACCTGATCTGCTTCTTGTTCCTCCGATCTCGTTGGGCATGAATGAACCTGATAGGGAGAGTATCTCAAAACGACCCTGCGGACAAGAACACACTGGAAGTTGTAGAGATCTCGCCTACTGCAAATAGATATTTATGCAATGAGCATGAACATTGATTCCGAGGATAAAAAACAACAGGTGTGTGTCTGGTTTCGAAAAGCTGGTGAAGTTCTAATTTCCTTTCCTATTTAACAATAGAGGAAAATATGAAAATATGGGAATTAAAATTAATGCAATGTTAACAAACAGAGGAATAAGGCATCACCTCATAGGTTAATGTTCCCCCTGAAGAATCGGCCTGTCGCAGTGTTACACTTGAGATCACGCCATTGGCTGAGAGAATGCATATAGCTCGAGGCCCTTGTTGGGAAAATGATATAACTTTCATCGTAACATCCTGGAAAAGTTCAAGAGAACAACGAAGACCACACCTTAGTAAGTGAAACTACATGAACAAAAAATTTACCACGTAATTATTCAAAGGGTACCTCGCCAGCATTAACAGTGATGATGTGGGGCGTAAAATTGGTGCCAACGGAGCACGCTACCCAATCACCTACAGAGAAAAGGATTTCACAAACTCAGCAAATCATGAATCATCGATGTTTACCATCTTTAACAGAGCAAGTTAAACGTTCATAAACTAGAAATTTACCACCACTCCACAGCAAAGCAAGGAACAGCAGAGAAACCCATTTGAATTTTGTGGGAACTCACCCATTTACATGATACATTGTCCGAATACCGGAGAGGTTAAAAAGATTCAACTGGACTGAGTCCGAAAACAAAGATAACAGTATAGGTATATAATATAGCTTCCCATCTCCCATGGACATAGGACTCGAATCAAAACGATTTGATCAGGGCTAAATTGTCCCAGTAGACACTGCATAAAGCTTGTCTTCTCTCCCTCCATCTCTCTCTCTCTCTCTTGTTAGCTTACAATCACCAGCAAACTAAGGCCAAAGCCCTCTGGTTATTCCAACCATTAGTTTAGACCCTGAAAAAGGCAAGAAGTTGCGATAACAACCGAGCTCTTTACGGGAAGATTCCAGCCTCTCGAACAAGAAAACATACCATCAAGAGATGCCAAAGATCTTACATTCAGATCGGCATCTAATCACAAGGCCCCACATCCTCAAAACTCATATCCTCGCATATATTCACTATATAACCACATCAAGAATTTCAAAAACATCCAAACACAATCATCAATAGAATCGAACAGCATAAGCCATAAATGTTCATTTTTACCTAAATTGTCCACTTCAAAGCTGGGTTTGGTCAGAGACCCACTTGGCTTCACCTTCCCGCGCTTTGGGGCCGAGAAGTCGATCACCGGAGGCGCTGCCGTAGATATCGGCTTCGGAGAGAGTGGGGTCGCCACTGAGCCATCCGGGGCGTACTTTCTTGGCCGGCCCCTCTTCTTCTTCACCGACGAGTCCAGGGACGACGGAGGGGGCCCAGCCGTGGATCCAGGTGCCTGGGTCGGGTTTTCGGGTCGAGGGGCGACGTGGTAGTCCGACGGAGCATCCGATCCCACCACCGTGACACCGCCGCTGCTACTCACAGCACCTTCTCTTCCCTCCATTGTTAGAAAGCTTCAAAAAGTTTTTATCTTTGTCAAAACCCACCACTGTAATCCTAACCTTGACTCATCCGAACAACCCAAGGAAAAAAATGAAAGAAAATTTAACGTTGAAACAAACGTAAGAACCACAAGTAGAGGCAAAGCTTGAAACTTTTGTCAGAGATTCAGAAGCTCAGCTCAACGGAGCTGTAAAAAATCCAACTGCAAGAAAATAAATTTTCCTCCATCTTCATTTTTACAGCAGAAATTCATTTCACTGCGAGCTTCTTGATTACAGAGGAGAGGATTAAACATCAAACAGAGCTTAGATGTGTTCTTGTTTTTCACAAAATAAATTTCACGGACGTTCTCCCCCCGAAAAAAAAAAAAGGACACAGACAAGAACAGTGGGATTTTGGGTTTTAGAGGAAAAACCTGTCTTTATTTTTTCTTCTCTCCTGCAAATTTCTTCCTAACCTTTCGTCAGATCGTCCGAAATGATAATAAGTAAAATAAATAAAATAGCTTTACGGGAAAGAAAATAATAAATGAGGAAGAAGAAGGAATTATTGAGGTTTTTTTTTTTGTGGGGGTATAGGTTTAGTATTTATCCGATGCTGATTATATATAGATGTCTTTGTTTTGGTTGGGATTTTAATAATAGAAAAAGGAAAGAATTGCTCCGAAAGTGCGTGGAATCATTTTCCTTTCCTCTTTTTAAATTTTTTGAAAAATGATTATATAAATGGAATAATTATTTAATAATTCTTTGAAAAAAATATTATTTTGGTTGCGAAGGCGTGAAGAAAGAAATTGTCCAGACGCTGTGAAAAGGGAAAAAGAAGGGACGGCCGAAAAGCTTTTCTCGTCTGATGTCCGGAACACAATGAGAGCTGGGCACATTAATTTATTAATTAATTGTTATTGAAGAAACGATGAAAATATTACATAAAAACAAAAAATGGAGGCATAAATTTATTGCCGTTTCTCTTATTTATTTATTATATATATTGTGTACACATTTAATATAGAATATATACAATTTTTTGGCATCTTTTACTGGCAAATGTTGACTGGTTCTACCTATAGTTTCATTTTGAAATTTCAGAATACGATTTTACATAAAAAAATTTACTCAATTCGATATATATAATTTAATCAAGCTCGCTATGCTTCCTTTCTCGAATTTTTACTCTACTTTAAGAAGTGATTTTTTGAAAGAATAGCTCCTCATTTGTATGTTCTTTTCTGTAAGTTCCATATGATAAATTGATAGCTCGATACTATCTATTATAAAAAGTATATCTCCATTATAAATGCTATATAGATGGATTTAAATTCGGAATAAATTTTATATCGGTTCAGTTATTTCACTTGATCAGATTATATGCATAAAATACTATTAATATCTCCATCGATATAATTATAATTATTGTAATCATTTAATATACTTGGGGTTGATTTGTTTCTAGGATAGCCCGAGAAATTAAAGGAGAAAAAAATGAAAATAAAAAGGGATGTTATCAATATCATTTGTTTGAATCATTAATTGAAATTTCCCTTTAATGTATATGGCTAATGGACATTTACAAATGTTAGGTAGGGGAATCTGGTGATAAATTTGAGAAAGTGCTTGACAACTGTCTATATAAAATTTTACATGAAACCCAAAATGACTTCTTTTTATAATATATATAATTTTGTAATTAGGATTTTATTAATATGACTCAATATTACTGTGACACATTTAGTATAATAAGTTCAAAAATTTTGTATTTCAGTTCAAGTGTTTATAATTTTTAATAATAGTGATTAATATAAATAATTTTTACTTTTACTTTCAAATTAAGTATTTAGTATTAAGATTGAAGTGTTTAATATTTTATATAATCCTTCACAAATGACAAAAGTACTAAATATTTGAACTAAAGTACTAAGTGTGTTACGGTGATAACGAATCATATTAGAATTTTCCTTGTAATTAAACGATTTTCTGCCTTGAAAGTGAACAGCTTTAATTACTTAAAAAATCAATACGTCAGATAAATTATTTATTTGGTTGGCCTAATTTTGGACTTTCCTTTTTTCCCTTTCAAGTGCGTTGTATCCTCCGATTTTTATTTATTTGTTTATATATTTATTTCCTAATGTATTTGCTACGATTATTGATGGATGGCAACAATATTAAATAATACTAAATGCCTTTTCAGTGACCCGCAATTATATATTATTAGCCACCACTTTTGTCTATTAATTCCTACTCCTTTTATTGCTCTCTCTTTTTTTTAATAGCGGTTAGCTTCAGAAATTTGTAATTGATGAAATTGGGGACCACCTCTATAACTATTTCATGTATCATACAAGGACATGTAGTGGTTCGTCTTCCTTTCATGTTCCCAGTGTCTCACAAATGAATAAATAAATTATGCTTATAGGATGAATATGCTAGGACTTTGCGGCAAATTCTGGTCAATTTATGTCTAACTTGTTATCTTATTTAATGAATATTAAGCATAGCATGAGTTGCTCGTCTAATGCACGTAAAACTCAAAAATATTTGAGCTCGATCGTAAAAATTTAGATTGTTTTCTCTTTTTTTCTTTATTTAAATTAAATACTTGACATAGTGAAATCAAATATCAGCGAGACTTTGGCAGCAGTTGAAGATTTTGCTTGCTTGATCCGGCGTAGGCCATGGCAACATATGACTATCTATCAAACTTCATGTCAAGACTTAAGTAGGTAGTCAGAAATGTCCGTAGAGAACCGGGAGAGTTCATGTAAGTTGTCCATTACTGTCCACTAAGCGTCTTCATGGGGGTCGCGTTTTGTGAAGATATGTATGTCGGATTAAAAACTTCGAGTATAGGGGAGGGTGTGACTGCCCACTATAATAAACTCCATATTTTTTCACAAAAAAAAAAAAAAACTTCACGTCTAATAAAAAAGTCAAAATCAAAATAAAATGATTTTATTTTAAACAGTCGGGCAGGTGCTTTAGATATGTAAAATATAAAGGCGAAAAAGATTTTAAGACCCACCAAGTAATTAATTAATGGCGATTTGGGACGATATTACTTTCTTGAACACACATAGACCTCTTCTTTTTTTTTGCTAAATGAACACACATATACCTAAAGACACGCAGATGGCTCGACATGAAATCCCTAGAAGTTCTGATTTCTAATAAATAATTATTTTGTCGAGTCCTTAGTGAGCGACCAAATTATATATATGTTTAGACTATAATATATATATATATATATATATATATATAAGGTTGAATCCCACCCAATAAATAAGGGTGGTAAAACCCTAATAAATAAAATTAAAATGGTAAAATCCTTACTAATTTATATGTCAATATATATATATATATATTTGGTGGGTTATTCATATGTTAATATATTATATACTATAAAGAGAATATTAAAAAAAGTATGAAAGTATAATTCAATCATACTTATTGTCATATCGTTAATAAATAAATATATTCATCGTTTTAAGAAAATAAATAATCAGTTATACTTCTATAAACATAAAATTAGCTAATTCTATAAAAAAAACTTAATTATATAAATCTCTCATCTAATGATTGAGTCATTTTAATGAAAAGTGTTCAAATTTATAGAACTCAATTTATGAAATTATAGTTATAATAAAGGTGCACGAGCAAATAATAAAGTTTGAAGTTTTATAAGAGATTATTCTTTCATAAATTAAAATAATAATTTTATCTAAAATTATATAAATTTTTAATTAATTTCTCTTAAATATTAAATTGAAAAATGTAATAATGTATATATTTCATGAATTCCTTATTTAAGAACTTTTGATATATACATTTGATATAGATGCTTCTATTAAAAGTCTAAGTTTATCACATAACATTTTACATGCTAATATAAACCATAAATTCATAAAGTTATTGTTTTCATATTTAAACTTTTATAACAAAATTTTCTTTATTAAATCCGTGTAATGCACGAGTCTAATAGACTAATATGATAATAATATTTGCTATTAATTTTTTTTAATGGCTGGTAAAAAAAGGTTTAATTTGAAAAGAAAAATCCAACTTTGCTTTCTTTTTTAAGTATAGTAAAAAAAACGAAATTATTAGAATTAAAGCAAGTACTTTTGAAATAAAATAACATAAAAGTTAGAGAGGGATCTAGGAGCACTGGTGGTTGGTCCCAAAGTCCACCACTAAATCGGATTTGTCTTAGGGAAGAGAGGGAGAACGAATTTTTGGACGTTCCGTTGAAAGCAAGTCACTGCTATCAAATTTTTTTTAGAAAATAAGTGGAAACTTAATGAAAAACACAATTGGCAAAAATGAAAAACTCAACGGGAAAATACAATTGGCTATAAACTAAGCAATTCTAGAAGTATATGTTTAAATTTATAACACTTTCATTTTTTGCTACATGTGTAGGATAGGGAGTAGTTGAGATTTTTAAATTAACCCAAAACGCCATGATATCATTAGGAAACTGGTCCCTGATGTGAACAATTTTGACTAATTTAAATGTTTTGTGTAGTTATTATTGGTAAATATCTATCTACCTATTATAATATATAAAAGCCGACAAGTGATTATATGAGTTTGTTCTTTTAAAATCCTTAAATCTTGATTAATCGTCTTTTGGATGGTTCGAATAATTGAATTCCAAACGGGGAGATTCGTGTATTTGCTTCTCAAATTCCGATTAAATGAACTTTTGCCATATTTTATGTTATTGTTCAATGAATTATGAGCCTTTTTGAAAAATTAATTTTTTTTAATTATTTTAAAAATTCATCGAAATACGTGATGCCTTTTCAAATTCAATGAACCAAAATTCTATAGATAGTGGAATTGAATATTCGTCTTATACGTATATATTTTATTTTTTTTCTTTTTACCTTTACTCTTACATGAAATTTATTTAAGATAGATTTACTATGTCATTCCTAAAAAAATAGAGGAAGCATTTATTTATTATTTTATTTATTCAAGTTATATGTATTAATTATTTATATTTAGTTATAAAATAATAAATAAAATATTATCGCGTAAAGCATAAATATGAAGTATCGCCTAATATATTAGGGCGAAAACCCCAAACATCATTAGCTCCTATCTTTTTAAACTTTATTTTATTTTATTTTATTTTATTTTATTTGCCATACTTAATTTTTGTATTTATATATATATATATATATATTTTTTTTTTTAATTAAATGATTTTCCTTGGGAGCACTGAGAGGACACCATAATAAATCATATGCATCGGCCATTATATATTCATTTATTTTCTGTCTCCACTCTCCAGTCGATATAAAGCGACGTATTGCTTTAATTGCATTTTACTCATCCACAAAGACAGTATTACTCTATTCTATTCTATTGTTTCAATCAAATTGAAGCCTTCACATAATTAATCTAAATATCATGCTCCCTCCTTCTATAGAAAAAAATGAAAGCCACTCGGAAAGACCAAAGTAGATATAGTAGGTATTATCTTCTTCTAAAGGGAAGAAGCTGATTATGACCCCATGACCATTTTCGGAGTCGAATAGTTGTTAGTTTGAGTTCATTTTCTACGCTATTTGGTCGTTATTTCTTAGAGAGTACTCCGAAACATGTCCACAATCACGATTATAGGTAGCCGTTTACGAATTTTATGTGGCGAGGAGCAAGAGAACACCGTGTTTTCTTTCCGGTAACGAATGCCTTACTTTCCAATTTTTTCATCTCTTTTCCCTCCTCCCTCATCCTGAGTTCTTGTATTCCAAGAACCTAGTAGCCATGTTGACACACAAGGAAGCATAAAAAATGGGACTTTTGGTTTCATATATGATCAGAGTTTTCTACGATCCGACCATTTTTAAGCAGTGGGACGTTGCTGAAGAACCATTGCACATCCTTATGGTCCACGGCATAGATTTTCCTAGTTGGATTGAGACTGGCGGACAGCTCAGCCAAGGTTGACTTTCGGACTATCCAATTAATGATTGCCACTTGGTATCTTGACAAAAGTATCCAACAAATATCTTCGGGCCCTCATTTAGGCCCACTGGCTAAATAAAGTGGCCAGGTTCCATGTTCTGTCGTCATTTGTTGTTCGCAGATCCATCTTCTTGATGTTGTGTGGACCTTAAAATTGAATTTTGCATTTTCCTAGGTTTCCTATGGCCTGGGGCTTCTACATGTGCTCACATGGAAGTGTAAAATATTCAGCGGGCCTCTAATCAGATCGAGTTCATATTTAATAAAAAACTCGAACTGACAAGTTGTATTATCCAATCTTTTACAACCTTGTGATTTTTTTACTTCACTTTTCCATGCGGTATTTAACTATCAACAGGAAGCATTAATCAATTGTAGTCTAGTCACTGGGAAAAACACTACATGTCCCTAAGAATACGATGTATCGGTTCGTCGCGAAGTCGAATTTTGAATATTTTGTGATACCGGTGACAAGAACACGTGCCCTGAAGATCTGGGCGTATGAAAACTGAAACAGTAGGAAAGTGATGCACAAGTAATTGTATACGCATGAAAAGATGAGCCGGGGTGGGGAAGGGAGAAAAGGGAACATGAAGAACAGTGGCTGCGATTAATAAATTTGATTCGATGAGATCCGAATGACTACTTTTCAGACTAGCTACCTTATCAGATGCATGTGCAATACCATAGCTAATTGACATTGAATGAATGAGGCCAGCTTCATAGACCACCATGATAATGCATGCAACTATGTACAGTTACACGAGTTATTCTCGTTTCAATTGATCGTAAGGATTTACTTAGTTCGGGCAGTTTTGATATCGACGACACGCAAACACGGCGACAAATAGAAAACAGCAAGACCATAAAGCATCCAGTCGCATGGTCATCTCGTGGAAAGCGATTACAACCGAATCTCATGGAATGTTCTTGTCTGGATCTCTTTAGGCTACTGCGACGAATACGTTTTGAGGGGTCAAAGTGTCTTAGCTGTTAAAGTCCTTAACTTTGCTCAAAAGCACCGAACCCTACTCTATAATAATCGTAGGTCGTCCGACAGGCCCATCTTTTCTTGGTCTAACGGTACCGATCATAATCAATCCAACTGATAAAAAGAGAAAAAGTTTTCGATCCCAGGGCCGGAACGTCCGGGGCGCAATTTGATGATCCCGGGTCCTCCGGGATGGTCTTCCAAGATGGATTGAAGTTAGTAACACCATGCATCGACATAAATCAAATAATTTTATCGTTTTAGATGATGTCAATTCGCTTACGAATCTTATGAACATTCCATATTCTTGTGGCATGTACCGTTATAACCGAGACGGGATCAACAGACTGATGCGACAGTTGGAGGCGAGAATGACGATGCTCGATGCCGAACCGCATCGAATCCGTTAAGATAAGATACCCGAGATAGTCTTTCTCTCTCTCTCTCTCTCTTTTTTTTTTTTTTTTTTTTTTTAAATTCCTAAGACAAGCTAAAAGGAAAGTGAGCACACACACGAGAAGAAAAGGAAGATTCCAATGTGAAGACTCCAAAGGGAGCAGAGCTCGAGAAATGGAGTTGGGATTGGGTTGTCGGGCGTTGTGGCGTTTTCCTCGGGGAAGATGGAAAAATAAAACATTAAGACAGACAAGGGAGCCGCTCTCTTTGCAGTCCCCCCACCCCCCCCTCTCATTGGATTTTTCAGTTGGATAGCAAGAAAGAAAGCCCCCCTCTCTTGTTCTTCTTCTTGTTGTTGTTGTTGTTCTTCTTCTTCTCTCTCTATCTTTGACCACTTTAATTTAAAAAAAAATAAAAAAATTGTCAGAACTGACCAATCAATTTAGTTAATTCATTAGTGGCAGGCTTGCTAGTTGTTGTACATTAATCAACTCGGGGATTGTCTCTTGCATATACACTAATCATAGGGGCAATGAGCCTCGTTTGGATTCTTTGTTGAGGAGTGAAGGAGTTCTCTCCTTGGCTCTATGCGTTTGGATTCATCCAGTGAGAGCTGGTTGCTGGAGCTTCGCGTCGTGTCCTCTCGAACTCTTGTATTTGGCTCGTGAGATCGTACCCTTGGAGATAGCTTCGCATAGAATGGACATCAAGCTAAACCTCATGGATGGATATATTGGGATGGAGCGAGAGCTCGTTCGAGTTCCCGAGTACATTCCATTTCTTCGGATTGATTCTCATACCAACCTCAAGGATAGGAACTTGGATTGTTGTAACATGTAAGCCTGCCTAGAAAGAGCAAGTTCTGCTCCATTTAAGTTTGTTTTATTTGTCATTTACCAATGGGAA